>NC_041387.1:413229353-413309865 GCF_002162155.2 Triticum dicoccoides
GATCCCGATCCAGGGGAATCGGGGGAGGGAGTGGAGCGAGTGGGGGGGTTAGGGTTTCGGTTTAGTGGAGTTATGGGGGAGTGGGGGCCGGTCTGGGCCAGTGGGCTGGTCCAGTTGGGCCACGGCCTAGGGAGGGGGGGGTCTTTCACCTTTCTTTTTGTTAGCTTTAGGTTTTAGTTTTTCTATTTTCTATTTTCTCTTTTGTTTTGTTTTCTGTTTTCTTTTAACTTTTAACAGATTTTAGTTTTGTAAAATATTTTAGTAGTACCTAAATTAGCTCTACCAATTACACCACTGCCAAAAAGTTTACACCTCAAATAAAATGGTTTAAAATTTTATAATTAATAAAAGGCATTTAACTAATTGTTTTTGCTACTGTTTTTAGTTTAGTGCATTTAATTATTTTATAAAAATGTGGCTTCTCCACCATAATTACCTAGGCAATATTTTGTTCACTCCGAACATTTTAGTTTTAATAATTGAAAACTTTTATTGTTTGACTGATTTTGAATTTGAATTTGAATCGGTTTCGAACTATCTCGAGATTAGCAACTATAATCGAAGTGACGTGGCATCACTAGTAGAGGAGCACTATAGCTTAATTACCTGGGCGTCACATTGATGCTGAGAAGCTGATGACCAAGGGGCCTCCGGAGGGGAAGGAGCACCGCAAGCCCGAACTATATTATGATGGCGTCCTGAAAGGCGCCCGCCTTGTGGCCAAGGAATGCATGGAAGACATTATTTTCCCCTCAAAGCAATTGTGCTATACTTTGTAAGGCAAAACAGAGTCACTTATATGTAGGTGCCTGTTATGTGTAAATTTTATTCCTGTGCGGCTGTTTAATATGTTAGTCTTGAGAGTTGGCCAGTCGTCAGCTTCTGCCCCCACGTAGGAACTACGGGGGTGTTCGGGGTACACCTGAACACTCTTTGTCCCATTCTTGGGTCCATGAAGGAGGTGTTCAGCACAGCGAACCAGGCAGTCGGACTATAAGGCTTTGTTACTCTCACTTAGCCATAGGATTTCGAGTATGGGCGGCGCAGCCCCTGGTGTTCGGAAGACTAAACGCGGGGACCGATCCTTCGCACGCTGCATTTTATTATGCCATTATGCGGAATAAATCCTTAAAGATTTGACAACCTCTCGAACAGCTGACCAGCTCTCGCCTTATCATGACAGTCGGTTTTCGGCTTTCTCTACTGAGGTGTTCGTCCAGCAGAACCGGGACACAATCGCAGTAGTTCTCCCAGCACTACCTTAGCCGATATTGTGGAACGTAAGGTACCAAAACATGGGAGCCGGGCAAACCCAACCAATGACCCAAGACATGATTCGGAGCTGATGCATATAATGCAATAAGTTCGGGGTGTCGAACGACCAAGAAGGTGTTCGGACTTTAGACGCCATAGTACGGGTGCGAGGAAGCCCGTGACGTTTTGAAGGCACAACAAGATGTTCGGATGCCGTTATGACAAAATGTCGTTAAAAATAGCAGGTAAGCACCAAATGACTCCGCATGATGTATTTAAGTAATACGTCTATGTGTATGGGTATGGTGCATGTTATAAAAGAGAGGCATGACGGCAGAACCTGTTGGGGCCGGAAGGTGGTTGGTTGTGCGCGGGTCCGGAGGAATATCCGGATTGTGTTCAGGTGGGGTGGACATCCCCCCTGTATGCGTCCGAGCTGATTCCAAGCCGCCGGTCCAGTTGTGCGCGAGGGTGAACCTGCAAATAGTGCTTAAGAGGCATGTGTGAGCATTGGCTGGGCCATGGATGTGGTCCGTCCAGCATATGCTGAAGGGTCTATATGAGCTATTATTAGGTTGGGGTATCCTGAAGTAGTTCGGACTCCCTTGTCGGTGTCCGGGAGTTCGGCTGTCGAATCTAAGTTTGATTGAGAAAAAACCGTGACTCGCTGCTTCAGTGATGAACGTAGCCGAATATTCTTCGGCGCCGAGGCGAAGCTTGGTCTTGGCCACATTTGTGACTTCGTCACGTGGGTCTTGGGTGGTAATGTGTCAAGTCGTAGTGTATCCTGGCGGTGCTGAGTAGCTCCTGCCTAGGGGTGTTAGACCGCAAGTGGGTATGACACTTTTGGCTATCCGGAGACTAGCTCCTGGGTGGCGGGGCCTGGATGGCCATCACGCCTATTTATGATACTCTATAATGAGTTATTTGGTCGGTACGATCCTCGAGTTTCTGGCCCCTGGACTTGATGATCCGGGCTTCTTCATGCTTCTTCCGGTGCCGGCCTGCCGATTTGTTTAAAGACCCAGCATTCTCTATTAGTATGATTGGCTGCTGCTCCTGGGGTACCATGGATTTGACACGGTCGGTCAAGTACGCGGTTCAAGCTGGAGGGGCCCGGATTAAGATGTTGAAGTCTCTTCTCCCTCTCAACGGTTTGAGGGCTACGGGCTTCTGTGTTGATTGCCGTTCCCCGGGCGCCATTCTTTGTCTTGGGACGCTTATATTTGTTACACCAAGGTTTGTAGACTCCGTTTCTGTCCGCTGATGCGTCTGGGGTACTTTTTATGTTGTTGTTTGGTATGTAACGCTGGTCTTGTGCACAACCCCTTGCCATAGTGTGTTGTCGGCCGGGTGTAGGCCGGCGTTTGATTTTCAGTGCCGCCTCCTCGAATTGAGGTAGTAACATGAGCTTTTGGTGGTATTTTGTTCGATACGTGAGTCCGTATTCTTCGGCTGCCCGGGCCTTAGCCCGTTTGTCTGTGAGCAGATCTTGGTCCGCTTGGAGCTGCTGCTGCTCTTTCTTCTTCATGCTTCTTGCAGTGGCTATAAGCCTGCGCTTGAAGCCCTCCTGCTCTATGCGATCCTCTGGTACGCCGAATTCGTCGTCACCGAGGCTCACCTCGTATTCGGAGGGAGGCATATAATTATCGTCCTCCAAGTATCCGTCCGTCGCCTGTTCGTCTGGGCTAGCCAGCCCGTGTTCCTGTTCAGATTGCTCGAAGGTGGGTTGATCAGGATCGTACTCCTCTTCGGCACCATCTGGATTTTCTCCTCCAGTGCCGGTATTGTTGTGGCGAGGCTTGGAGCGGCGCCGATGACGCCTGTATTTTGCTTTCTTCCCCGAGGGGTTATCTTCCGTTGCCTCATCGCCATTGTTTTCTTTGGGAGTATCCACCATGTATATGTCATATGAAGAGGTGGCAGTCCAGCGCCCTATGGGCGGTGGTTCCTGTTCTTCTCCTGCATCGTCGTCTATACCGTCGATGTCTTTAGAGTCGAAGTTAAGCACGTCGGTCAAGTCATCGACCGTGGCTATTAAGTGGGTAGTGGGTGGGAAGCGAATTTCTTCGTCGCCAGCTTCCCACTCGAGCCGGACATAGTTCGGCCAGGAGTCTCCTGACAGAGAGAGAGACTTTAAAGAATCTAGCACGTCTCCGAAGGGTGAGTGCTGAAAGATATCCACGGCGGTAAACTCCATGACTGGAGCCCGGTTAGATTCAACGGGTACGAGTGCGCGCGGTCCGGAACACACTGCCGGAGATGAGTCCGGGGGTCCGGAGACACAGATCCTTTTAGGAGAGGAGTCTGTGTTCGGCTCCAACGCCGAGGAGTGCGCGGCCTCCGGGGCGGGGTCCATCCACCCGTCCTTGGAAGGCACGACCCGATGTGGAGCGAGGTCCGGAGCGGTAGCAGGTGCGATGTTTCGAATACTGTCCGACTGCCGATCTAGGTCGGGCATGTCGTGATTGTTCGGCGCTCCTGACACAAGTCTGAATCCGTCGAAGATCAAGTCTCCGCGGATGTCGGTGGTGTAGTTTAGGTTTCCAAACCTGACCTGGTGGCCGGGGGCGTAGCTATCGATCTGCTCCAGATGGCCAAGCGAATTGGCCCGCAGTGCAAAGCCGCCGAACACGAAGATCTGTCCGGGAAGAAAAGTCTCACCCCAGACATCGTGGTTGAAGGTTGGAGAAGCCATCTAACCTTGTAGCGACGACACAGAGGAACTCTCAATGAAAGCACCAATGTCGGTGTCAAAACCGGCGGATCTCGGGTAGGGGGTCCCGAACTATGCGTCTAAGGCTAATGGCAACAGGAGACTGGGGGCACGATGTTTTACCCAAGTTCGGGCCCTCTCGATGGAGGTAATACCCTACTTCCTGCTTGATTGATCTTGATGATATGAGTATTACAAGAGTTGATCTACCACGAGATCAGAGAGGCTAAACCCTAGAAGCTAGCCTATGGTATGATTGTTGATGATGATCGTGAGTCCTACGGACTAAACCCTCCGGTTTATATAGACACCGGGGGGGGGCTAGGGTTACACAGAGTCGGTTTACAGAGGAGGAGATCTACATCCGGATCGCCAAGCTTGCCTTCCACGCCAAGGAGAGTCCCATCCGGACACGGGACGAAGTCTTCTGTCTTGTATCTTCATAGTCCAACAGTCCGGCCAAAGTATATAGTCCGGCAGTCCGGATACCCCCTTATCCAGGACTCCCTCAACGACCAGCCGGCCACCTGGCTGCCACTTGTCGCGCCACCTGGCTGCTACTTGTCGCGTTGTGATAGGCCGGGGACCAAATCATCACATCCAATGCAAATTGGGGTAGGGTGAAGTTGCATTTTGCAAATTTGAAACTAAATCATCACATTCCATGCAAGTTGGGTTGAAACTATATCATCACATTTCATGCAAGTTGGGGTACCTGACTGAACTGTCTGGTTCTTTTGAACTGAACCTACATGATCATATCTTCCTACGTTCTTCCTGGCTTGCAGGTTTCACCTTGTTTTCTTTTGACTTAGCACAACTTTATATATACGCTTCCTGGTACACAAATGAATCTATTTGTGTAAGCGGCTCCAACGCGCCACTATGTCATTCCATATTACTTTCCCACGCAGGCTATCCCTAACAATGTTCGTGAGTAGGTCAACCCAAAGGTCTGAAGACATGGCTATATAGCAAACCATATCGAGTGCAAAATGGGACATCAACATTTACAAAAAGCTCAGCTGACTGCGGAATAAGTTTGCGCAAGTAACATCGCCATACAAAATAAACCTCGATCTGGCCCATCCTTCTAAAAGCACGAAACGTAAAATGTGCTTACAAGGATAGTGCTGCTATCTTCTACGCTCTAACTGCAGCCCGTGCGCCCCGTCGAAACTGACAACAGCTTGTCCTTCTTCAGAAGATGGGAGGGGAAGGGGGACTTGCAGGCCCCGATGTGGGATTTGAGCTTGGGAATATTTGGGTGGGCGCTCCTGCATCTGTGGCACCTTAGCTCCATTGCGAGAAGCTTCTCATCAGGGTTGATAGTCGCAGATCCATGCTGGTCAACGTCGTCCATGACATCAACAGAATCAAGGAAAAATGCACTGGTGAAGGAGTTCCAGTGCTTCTTGTTTTTCAAGCTGGGTGAGTTGAAATCCTGGCTTATGACATGGAGGTGCAACTGCCGCATGGACGGAACCTGCAGAAACCAAGACAGATAAGATCGCTCTTGCTCATGCCATCCATCACAAAGTTTAGAGACCAGTTGGAAATAAATAGTTAAACACTGGGTTATAGCAGTACCGAATGATATCCAAGCCTGAACGTCAGAGATGCGTCTTCCTCTAGGAACTTATGTGCCCACTTCAGCCCAGCTGAATGCAAACTCCTAAGCAGTGGTAAGTGCACTTTCTTGACATCTGCTAGAGAATCAAGACCATCTGTCCTAGATATCACCAACACATGCCTTTTGGCCTGCATATATAAACAGCTTAGCTGAGATGTCAAGAAGAGCACTAGGAATGAAGGAGAAAGGGTATATATTTAAGTTCAGAATACCTTGGGATAGAGGTCCTTCAGAACAACAAATTCATCAGATATCTCAAGGATAGAATCCGCGTTCTTATATTTTTCTGGGTGCATGGCAACCTCATAAAGGGATTGTGCCCAGGATCCCCAAGTCTTGTTGGTGACCCCACCATTCTTCTTGTTGTCTTCCTCTCTTGCTTGGTTTGGAGCATCAGATGAACCCATGGAGTTATCATGATAACTTAGTGTGTTGGTCCCTTTGCGCTCATGGTGTTGACTTGAAGTCAAAATAGATGGAAGCAACTTACACTTTTTGGTCCTTTCAGAATCATCGATGCCCTCTCGCTTCGTTTTTGAATCATTAGGTGAAATCACTCCAGATGCTGACTTCCTTGATGAAGTTTCATCATTCTGCTTCCCTGGGTAGCTCCGAGCAATGGATGCAAAGTTCTCAAAAACTGAATTATATGCCTCACGAAGAACGTTACACCCTTTGGTATAGTCATTCTTCAGACAATCTGGACGCATTGGGTTCATATTTGGTCCGAGCACATGTATGACATGGGTCACCCCTTCCTGTTGATGCAGAGGGGAAGTTGATGGAAGTGGAACAGCAACAGAGTTACCAGGTCTCAACGTGTCAGCACATTCCTTGGTTGCATGCTGTAAAGCTTCTCCAGCAGCATTAAATATAGCTGCATTAACCCCTCCACCTCCAGGTTTTAACCTCCTGCATGAAACACTTACAGATATTATCTCGAGGGCCATGATAGAGGAGGGTCCTAACAATTTTTGCTTGCGATAGACAAAAACAAAAGGTCCAGTTTGACTCCCAACAAGGATAAAGCAGGATTCAAGTACTCAACATATACTTACAAAAAATAACCTGAAAGTATATCTGCATTTGATAGGACCTGCACATCGTAAGAATTGAAAGTGACAAAAATAATTACCAGTTGGCAGCATTAGCAATGACGTTGCATTGAAGACCTCCTTTGGAGTGCAACTGAGTGATGTCTCCCACAAATGTGAAAAATCTGCTGGAGTCAAAGCTCTTCTTAGCAGCCTTGTCCTTGACTAATGACAATATTCTTGATTTTTGGCTCAAGTCAACAAGAACTAGTCTTACATTATCATGCTTCTGCACGAAATCAGTAGCTGCATCTACTATAACCTCAGATGCTTTCTCAAGATCGAACTGGAAGTCGGCAGTAGAAATCGATGGAAATGCCAGAGTGCACAAACTGGTGTCAGAAGAAACCCTTTCCTTACTTTGTTCTCCTTTTTCCTTCAGGTTATCCAACTTCTTTTCTACTTGCATTGAACAGGCGCCACCAGCTTCAAGGTTCTCCTGTTTCAACGTTGTATTTTGCTGCCCTGTCTTTCTTTCACTTGATGTAACCATAGTTCCACTGGACTTGTTGACGCTAGAAGTATCTGCCTTCTTGAGAAATTTCATTATACCAGTTTGTACGGGCCCTTTGCTCTTCTGACCAAATACTCCTGAAGCAAGACTATGTGAAGGCCCTAAAGCACTATACATGTCAACTGCCTTCTTAATGTCATCGTCATCCGTACAGAACGTGATCCGACTGAAACCTTCAGTCAGCAAGGGTGCCTGTTTGTTCTTCAACATGCGGTTCACAACCATGGCAGCCATTCCGCCCTGCACATTTCCTTCGTGGCTAGTCCGGCTAACTGAGCGTGAGATGCAAACCTTTGCAGGAAGATCCAAGAAAACAGCATGCACATCCGCTTGTACCGTGCAGCCAAGCTTCACAAAATCAGAGCGCTGCTCTCGTTCCAAGTTGCATCGGTCAATGAGAACACTCTTTCCCTCCTTCAAAGCGACCGCTGCGGCCTTCAAGCACTGTATTTTGGTTCCAGCTTTGCCCTTTCCAATTGTATCCTAGAAAACAATAAAGACCCACACAGAATCCTGTCACAATTGCTGTAGTTTTGGTCGACGACATGGTTATTAACATTCAAGCCAAGTAAAAATTGCACTGCCTGAATCACCCAACTTACTCATGGAATAAGATTTCGGTGTTTTAACTTTGAGATGTTATCCGGTGCTACCATGAGACTGAAACTACGGTTTCAAAGTAGTGATCCATTAAAAAATTATGCAAAATATAGGCAATTTCAAAGCCCAATCAGATGAGCCCGCATTAGGCATTACGGAATGCTTGTCTAGAGACATCAAATTCACAACTGAGACGGAAAGCAATGGCACCAACGCTGAGCAAATTATCACGTAGAGAGAATGGAGCGCGTGGGGCGCACCTGGCAGACGCGGGCCCATGGGCGGCCAGCAGCGGCGGCACCGGCCATGACGGCCTCGGCGAACGTGGACTTGCCGCTGCCCGGGGGGCCGACGAGAATCACCACCACCTGCTTCCCGGCGTCCTCCCTCGTGTCCGCGTCCGCGCCTGCACGGAATGGTTAGAGACAGCGGCGCGCTAGGGTTTTAGCGTCGACGGGTGGCACTGGTTCGATCGATTAGACGAGGAAAAGGGGCAAAAATCACCTGGGGCTGCAACGGAAGTCGATGGAGCGGCAGGGGAACCGCCTTCGCCGGGATCCATTCCCGCAGAAACTCCAAAGGAGAGGGACCGGGGGCCTCTCGCCGGCGGCTAATCGGCTATGGCGGAAGTGGGGGGAGAAGAGGGGATGGGTGGGGGCCGACGTGCAAACGGTCTGGGGTCTGGCTGTCAGCGCCTCCATAAGAGCTAAGCTAATCAGAGCCGTTAATCGTTCAGCGTTATGTAAAAGAAGGATTGGAAAAGCAAAAATAAAAAATAGTGAGGTGTGGCTGCTGGGATTCGAGCCCAGGTCTCCACGGCCACAACGTGGAATTCTCACCACTAAACTACAGCCACTTAGATGTTCAGGGGTACACAGAAATGTTACTTAACATCTATGAAACGTTTTCTATAATACTCCAGCAAAATCGTTGGGTTTAATTCTTACAAATCACGGTGTATTCCTGTGCTCAAAATCTGCCTCATCATTACGATAGACGGCATTATTTTTACAGAACCACGCAGAGAAAGCCAAACAGGCTTGATTAATCAGTACTCGTTGAAATGTATGGCGCCGAGCTTCCACACGAGGTACGTGGTCCCGAACATGACGGTGGTGATGATCCCGAAGGACGCGGCGACGATGAGCACGTCCGTGCCCACGGGCAGCGCCGCCAGCCAGTCGAACGTCCACCCGTCCTTGGGCATGCCGCGCTTGGTGTCGTCCAGCAGGTTGCTCGGCGCCTCCGGCAGCCCCGACCGCTTCCGCCCGCCCTTCTTCCCGCCGTCCGTCTCCCGCAGCGCGTCCAGCACCCGGCTCCCGAACTCCGGCTTGGACGATGAAGAGCCCTTCTTGTCCGCCGGCGACGCCCCGCCCCCTGGCTCCGCATACTTGCCCAGCACGCGCGCCGCGCGCAGCCGCTCCCGCGCCGTCAGCGGCACCCGCTTCGGCGGTTCGCCCGGCTGCGGCTGCTGGCCGTTGCCGGACGCCACCGGGTTCACGCCAGCGCTGATGGTTGTACTTTCCTGCGCCTCCGCCGGCGCCGCCCGGTCGTTGTCCGTGGTCGCGCAGGGTCTTGCGTGCTTGAGCTCATTCTGAGGCCTTTGCGGGGCGGCAGCGGTTCCTATCTTGTGGAAAGCATGCCTGGAGCAGAAGGCGAGCTGGGTGTAGGACGGGGAAGATCTGGAGATGCCTCCTAGCTGTTGTACATACACATCCGGTTGCGCCAAGAACCAAAGATTCAGTTAGCTAATTATCTCATTTCGCCAACAATTTTTGCTGTGATTCTAGATAGTCCAACAACTAGCTGGGAACTTGTCAAGATAATTCAAGATACGAACTGAACTGAGCAGCAGAATTTCAATCTTTTCGTGCACTAAACTCGTTACAACAAGAGGCATGGCCGGCATAACTTTGGCTATAATTTAAAAAAAAAATTGAAGCAGAGAATTCAAACGACGACACGATTCCTAGCAGCTTGAGGAGTGAAAAAGGATGGGGAGGAAGAAGATGAAGCGGGAGCTTACTTTGGCAGTGGCAGTCTTGGAGGGAGAGGAACCGAGGCTGGTGGCAGCCATCTTCTTCTCACCTGCTCGGCCACTGCATTTTGTGCTCTAGGCCAGAAGAGATAGAATTTGTGAGGCCATCCCGTAGGGGACGACTGCTTACATCAGGCAGCTTGTTGGGCCGGGCCGATTTGTTGGTGCTAACGGTACGCTGTAGTAGTATTGTAGTGAACACGGTCCACACCTATGGCCACAGGAAGTTCTCAAAAAATAAAAAAACTATGGCCACAGGATGTTGTACTGAACTACTGACAAAGCCAGAGAAATTTCCCTAAAATAAAGAAGCCAGAGAACTATGCACATGTATACATAGTAACATGTCAGTATGTATTCCCGTAACCCAGTCCACAAATCTGAGTCGACAGTTTACATTTTACTCTCTTGATTGATTCAACTATGTACAGGCCCTCTCAGATCACACACTACATCCCCTAAAGACTAAATTACTTGCAACCATTTCGAGAAAACAATGCTTGCGAGTTGCAACCCTAGCCTTCTTCTACCTAAGAACTGGATTCTCTCCAGTTGCCGACAACTGCACATCTCCATTCAGGACGGAAACCACAAACCTTTCAGCTTCTTCCATTGACACCTCACCCTTATACACAGCGAACCCTCCCCCGGCGAGGCTTGTACGCGATAAGGAGCTTATGGGACGACTTGTATCCGGACTTGTCGAACGAGGACAGGAACGCAGATTGTTTGTTGCCGTCCAACAAGGCGTAGGTGATTGCGTTTCCAGAGTTGTAGCTCTGACCCCTGATCAGAGTCTTCTGAGATATCTGGATGCAGAAAACACAAGGCGACAAGACATGCGTTAGAAGCTACTCCCTCCGTTCGGAATTACTTGTCGTGAAAATGGATGTATCTAGAACTAAAATATGTCTAGATACATCCATTTCTGCGACAAGTAATTCCGAACAGAGGGAGTAGATAATGTGGCTAGGCAGGAAGAACAAGCAGTTTGATGCTTCCGCATATCGTCAAATTGGCTTTAAGGGGGAAACAAACCTCAGACAGGATGCTCTCCAGCTTTTCCTTGGCTTTGTTGGACTTGAAAACACCAATGATGCATACTGGAGCCTTCTCTCCACAGGTTTCCTCGAAATTTGAGGCGGTGAGGAGAGGGATTTTGTTTTCCTTCGGTTCACTTGCCTTGGCAGGTTTCTTAGCCTGTTCCGATGCTAGCTTCTTGTTCTTCTTCTCAAAACTTTCTAGCAGAGTCTTCAATTCCTTGATACCAGATTGGAGATCTTTCACTGAAATACCATCCTTCAGAAGTTGCACCTCACCGTTAACCGTTCGACCAACAAGCGCTGGAACATTCTTCACGCCAAGGCGTTTGAGCAGTGGAAGGGAAACATCCTGAACCTTAACAAGGAAAACAAAAAGTTCATAGTAAATTAATACTCCTGGTCCTTAATTGTTAAGTAATTGTTAGCTGGCATGGCTAATCTAGCAAATGTTACTGTAAGATCAAAGATACAACACAGCTATCACTGGCCTCTTTCGGTGCAAGAAATCTCTGTCATGCCTCAATGTAGAATTAATCCCTATAACCATTGCTTAAAAAAACAGACTATCTATAAAGCACGATGCCAGTACAGCAAGTTATGTACCAAGCCTACACACGAAAAGCGGATGACCAGCGCCAGTGCTGACCTAATTTTCTCAAGCAAAGAAGTGATGACAAGGTACAATTCTTACCTCTGCATCATAGAATATCAAACGACTGTGGAACATCCCACTGACTGCTCGCCACATCGCTGGTGTATCCTTCTTTGTTGACAGCAAAAGCACTTCAGGAAGGTTTGGCAAGGCATTGGAAGGGAAATTGAATTGGGTAATGTCAACCCGTCTGGAGAGTCTCGGCAGGTGTTCTTGACAGAATGTCTTCAGGCTCTTAGCATCACTATCTCCAGAGTACTCATGCAAAGACCCTTTCTCTGCAGTGCTGTACGAATAAATGAAGAGACGAGCGGATTTTCCTACTGAAACCCCGTTTTTCTTGCAAAGGGCCTTTTCATTATCACAATTTACCTTGCCAGCCTGCATCAACAGAATCACTGTATAAACTTTTCTTGCTCTATGTTAACTGCGAAGGACCAGCATTACATAAATTTAATCAGCTTACCCTCACTGCACCATCCAACGAACGAGCCACATCCTCCAGAACACTTTCAAGCACAAATTGACCTTTTGCTTGTTGTGTATAGAATAGCAGAAGCCAAGTTATTCCTTGGTCAGCTATTTCTTTGTTGAATGTTTGCATCGTAACCTCCTGAATGGTGACAGGGTTTTTATGCTGACTGGAAGTTCTCGCGCTGGGTCTACCAGAACCAGCAAATCCACCATGCTGGCTACCACCCATTGATCCACCAGCAAACATGTTGGAGAAAACATCACCAAGATCAAAGCCAAACGGATTTCCTCCGCCAGCCCCAGGGTTGCCACCAAACGAGAAGGAGAATGTTTTTGAATTTCCCTGACCACCCATTGTCTGCCATCCATCACCGGATGAGAAATAGGTAGTCCTGGGGCCACCACCAGTGAAGTCATGGCTCCCAAAATTTCCAGCACCCATACCTGGGTTACCCTTCTCATCACCGTAGAGATCATAGTTTTTCCTCTTCTCTTCATCTGACAAAATTTCATGCGCTGCAAACGTGACACGAATGCACATTAGAAAATTCAGAGTCACAGTAAAGGATGCACTCATAGTTCGATTTATCGCCTCTTCTTAACCACAGAACGAAAAACAATTCACTAACAGGAGTTACAGAATCCTTGGTGGACTGATAAATCAATTGCAAAGAGAGCAAAGGTAAATAAACACAGACAAGAACATGAATTGCTGCAAAATTTCGTACACCCTGAAAAGATCAAGGGGCAACATGCATCACTGTCTAAACCATCTCCTGGAGATCTGGCTTGTAAACTACCAGGATGATGGAGTTGGAGTCTGTTGGCTTTGTGGGTTATTGGTAGTTTAGCCGAAATAGCCCCTTGTGATCTTTTGGGGTTGATGGGTGTATCTCATCTTGCTCCTTTAGGTCATGTGTCGTCGTTTTCTATTTTTGTTTAGTTCTAATAGCTGTAACTAAGACAATGTGGTTTCTCTTAATAGAAATTAGAGAGAGAGCTCTGTGTATGGAAAAAAAAACATGCATCACTCAAAGTGTGCCTGGAGATAACTGAAATAAGCCTGCCACGGGTAAGAGTTAACGCATTTCAAACCCAAGAAAAATCAACGCAGGGTCTTTAACCAACATGAAAATATGGAGAAGGAAGAATCGAAATTCTATATTTGGTGGAAGCTTGATTGGTGTCAATGAACTATCTCTTCAAATAAACAGTCAGTATGTCCAAAATGCCAAATGAACCGAGGCATTAATATTTAATACCAGTATTTTCTATTACAGACATAGTTGGGCGTCTTACCATTATTTATCTCTTCAAATTTCTGCTGTGCACCCTTCTCTTTATTCTTGTCAGGATGATATTTTAGCGAAAGCCTGTGTACACCAGAAAATAGAAATAAAAATTGGATGCTAAACTATCACGGTTAAAACAAAATCATAATATGTTTTCCTATAATCGAAAAACTGAGAACATACTTGTGAAAAGCTTTCTTAATATCCCTTTGGCTGGCATTCTTGTCAACCCCAAGAACCTGCAACCAGAAAAAGAAGGGATGATGTTAAGATATACCAATAGTGTGTTAACAACACCTTCTTAACACCTTGATGTTAAGAGGGGATGTCAGAGTTCATAAGCATCTGGACGCCTATTAGGTGCAAAACTTCTCAAATGGAAGCACACTTTTATCACTGTCAGTCCCTCTACATCTGGTAACGCCAACTGATTAACAAAATTAAGGCCCACCATGGCACACTATCGGGTTCTAGCCTCTGAATTGCTCTAGAAAACCACTCATACACATCGCTTCAGCTCATGGTGCGTTTAGTTTACATTGAATTTATCAACAGCCCGGAATCACATTAGCCATACAGCCCCAAATCACGCGAAAAATTTCCGTAATCACTCACCTTGTAGGGATCCAAGGTTTTGGCCGCGACATGCAGGGCGATCGAACTCAGGACGAGAGAGGCGACGAGGAGAGATCGGATTGGGATTCCCATCGCGCACTGCTTCGATTCGGGTTTCGCTTCTCGGCGCTGAGCTTTCTGCGCTAGGATTATCGGTCAGGTTCGCTTCTTTAGGGATTCCTCGGGTTGAATTTTGGTTCGCTTTGGAGGGAAGCGGAGGAGGAAAGAGAGTTGTAGCCATCGGGGAGTGCCGCCGATTATGGAGAAGAGGGGGTCGAGAACTCGAGATGTTTCGCGACCAAGTCCACGTGGCGCGCGGAGGCGTCCTCCAGCGAATTCGACCAATGGGGTGACAGCTTTCGATCCCGTGTGCGTGGCGATCCAGTGTTAGACACGAACCAAGTGCCACGTAGGAGTAGGATGGAGAGCTTCTTAGACGTTTTTTTTAAGATATACTAACGGTTGGAAATATTAGCACATTTTTACGAACCAACCTGTCGTTGGATGGTTAGAGAGACCGTGGTATCCCAACCCATCAGGGTTCAACTCCTGGTGCTCGCATTATTCCTGAATTTATTTCAGGATTTTCGGTGATGTGCTTTCAGTGGGGGGAGACGTTTCCGTCAACGACGAGGCGCCTACGGTGACTTCGTAAATTTCAAGATGACATCTCGGCTCAGTTTCTCGGAGGTGCTCATATGGATAGGGTGTGCGTGTGTGCATTCATAGGAATGAGTGTATGCACATATGTATGATGTTCAGAGAAAAAGAAATATTAGCACATTTACGACTAATCTAATCCACGAGTATACAGTAAACATGACAAATACGGTATGCATCTCATACCGATACCTAAGCATGTGAGCACGTACAGTATATAGAACCGAAACATCTATGAACATCATATATATGGCCAGCACATGAACGAGCAGATAGGGGATGAACAAGTCATACCATCCAGTTGGCAAGGCCAACGCGGCGGCTGATACGTCTTCATCGTATCTATAATTTTTGATTGTTTCATGCCAATATTATACAACTTTTATATATTTTTTGGCTACATTTTATATGATTTATTTGGACTAACATATTGATCCAGTGTCCACTGTCAGTTCATGTTTGTTGCATGTTTTTTGTTTCGCAGAAAATCCATATCAAACGAAGTCCAAATGCGATAAAAATTTACAGAGAATTATTTTGAAATATATGTGATTTTTGGGAGGTGGAATCAACGCAAACGGGGCCCACGGCCCCCAAGATACACTAGGGCGCGCCAGGGGGTGCCAGGCGCGCCCAGGTGTCTTATACCCTCCTCGTAAGGCGGTTGGGACCCTTCTTTTGGCGCAAGAAAGATAATTTATGAAAAAAATCGTGTAAAAATTTCAGCGCAATCGGAGTTACGAATCTTCGGGAATTTAAGAAACTGTGAAGGGCCAGATCTGGGAAACACGAAACAGAAGAGAACAAAGAGGGAGATCCAATCTCGGAGGGGCTCCCGCCCCTCCGCCGCCATGGAGGCCATGGACCAGAGGGGGAACTCTACTCCCATCTAGGGGGAGGCCAAGGAAGAAGGAGGAGGAGGGCTCTCTCCCCCTCTCTCCCGGTGGCGCCGGAGTACCGTCAGGGCAAGGATCGTGACAGTGATCTACATCAATAAACTTGCTACCGTCAACACCAACTCTCTCTACCTCTATGCAACGGTATAACACCCCTTTCCCCCACTATAATCTCTACTTAAACATGGTGCTCAACTCCATATATTATTTCTCAATGATCTATGATTATCCTACGATGTTTGAGTAGATCCATTTTGTCCTATGGGTTAATCGTGATCTTGGTTGGTATGATTGTATATTTTATTTATGGTGTTGTCCTACGATGTCCTCCATCCCGCGCAAACGTGAGGGATCCCCGTTGTAGGGTGTTGCAATACGTTCATAATTCGCTTATGGTGGGTTGCGAGAGTGGCAAAAGATTAAACCCGAGTAGGTGGGTTGTTGCGTATGAGACAAAGAGGACTTTATACTTAATGTTATGGTTGGGTTTCACGACCTTAATGATCTTTAGTAGTTGTGGATGCTTGCTAGGGGTCCAATCATAAGTGCATACGATCCAAATAGAGAAAGTATGTTAGCTCATGCCTCTTCCTCATATAAAATTGCAAGAATATCGATTGCCTAGGGACAAATGACTTTCTTGTTGACAAAAGCTATCCACTTTTATTACCTTGCAATTTATTCGTAGTTTTATTCTTGCAAAGTACTCGTAGTTTTATTCTTATAAAATATTTTCATACTTTTTTTAGGTAAAGCAAACGTCAAGTGTGCGTAGAGTTGTATCAGTGGTCGATAGAACTTGAGGAAATATTTGTTCTACCTTTAGATCCTCGTTGGGTTCGACGCTCTTATTTATCGAAGAAGGCTACAAACAATCCCCTATACTTGTGGGTTATCAAGACCTTTTTCTGGCGTCGTTGCCGGAGAGCAATAGCGTGGGGTGAATTTTCTCGTGTGTGCTTGTTTGCTTTATCACTATGTAGTTTTTATTTTCTGTTCTAAGGTTTTCTCTATCTTTAGTTATGGATATGGAACACGGAACACCAGAAAAATTAGTTGTACTTGCTACTCATGGAGATGGGGAACCTCCTAAAACCCTCGATGCTCGTTATGTGAAAAATATCATGCACTACTTTGATAATCCCGAGAAAACCCATTCAATATGATAATGGGAGACACGTTAGATCAACGTGAATACTTTAGGGATTATCGCTTGACACAAAAAGGGAAACTGTTATGGGACAAAATTGATATGTTGCATTGGTATGCTTGGAATTTATGTCAAGGATATGATTTTACTTCTTGCCCTAGGATGAATGATCCACACCTTACCTTTTCATGCAAATTTAATAATAATGAAACCTTAGCTTCTTATGCTAATGGTAGATATGATTACTATGATGTGGAACGAATAGAAGAATTTTTTGCTTTTAAGGGTGCTTACGAAATTGAATCTTTGTTTGAAAAGTATGAAGCTTTTCATGATGATGTTTATAGTACCGAAAATTTTGCTATACTTAAATATTGCTATGAGAATTATAAATACAATTCTGATATTGATGTGTTTATTCAGAAAGTCTCCGTTGTCCAAGAAGTGACTAATATTTTGCAGGAGTCTATGGAAGAAGGAATTGATGAAACTGTGAGCTCAATGGATGAAAAAGATGATGAGGAGAGCAAAGAACAAAGGGAGGAAGAGCGGATTAGCTACCCGTGCCCACCTTCTAATGAGAGTAACTCTTCCACTCATACATTGTTTAATTTTCCTTCGTTCTTACTGAAGGATGAATGCTATGATAATTGCTATGATCCCGTTGATTCTTTTGAAATATTCCTTTTTGATGAACTTGATGCTTATGGCCATGATGCCAATATGAATTATGCTTATGGAGATGAACTTGCTATAATTCCTTTATGTTAAGAATGAAATTGTTGCTATTGCACCCACACATGATAGTCCTATTATCTTTTTGAATTCTCCAAACTACACTATATCGGAGAAGTTTGCACTTATTAAGGATAATGTTGATGGGTTGCCTTTTACCGTTGCGCATGATAATTTTGATGAATGTAATATGCATGTGCTTGCTTCTCCTACTTGCAATTATTATGAGAGGGGAACTATATCTCCACCTCTCTATGTTTCCAACACGATAAAATTGCAAGAAACTGCTTATGCTACGTATTGGCCTTTACTTGATGTGCATGAATTGTTCTTTTATGACATGCCTATGCATAGGAAGAGAGTTAGACTTCGTCATTGCATGATATATATTTCTTTGTGCTCACTACTAAATGCCAAATCATTGCTAATTAAAATTGGCTTTGATATACCTTGGGATCTGGGTGGATTCATTACTTGAGCACTTTATGCCTAGCTTAATGGCTTTAAAGAAAGCGCTGCCAGGGAGAAAACCCGGAAGTTTTAGAGAGTCATTTTATTTCTGTTGAGTGCTTTTATAAAGTTTAAAAACAAAAAAAATATAGAAATAATGTGAGAGTGAGAGGGATGAGCATTGTGAAAGTGGGAGCTACCCTTGAACTTTGTTCATGCCCATGGAAACTTTGTGAATCTCGATTACAGAAACTTTTCAACAAAATTAATTATCCCCTTATAAAAATTCATTGTATTATAAAAATAATGTGCCAAGATTTGCCTTTAGGATGATTAGATTGCTTGTTGGTATGTGCGGTGCAGAAGCATAAACTTTGGCTGTAGCGCGTGAATTTTCATTTTTTTACTGGAACGTCAAAAGGTTCTGAAACATTTTGCACACTATTGCTATATAATTTTTTTATTTTGTTCTATTTTTTCAGAATTTTTGGAGTACCAGAAGTATGGTATATGTTCAGATTACTACATACTGTCCTGTTTAAGATAGATTCTGTTTTTGATGCACTGTTTTGCTTGTTTTGATGAAACTACCGATTCTATCGGTGGTATAAGCCATGGAAAAGTTATATTATAGTAGCTATAATGAAAAAACAAAATATTAATTGGTTTGCAATAGTACATAGAGTAGTGATTTTCTTTATTATACTAACGGATCTTACCGAGATTTCTGTTGAGCTTTGTGTGGATGAAGTGATCAAACATCGATGAGGTCTCGAATTGAGGAGAAGGAGGAGAGGTAAGAGCTCAAGCTTGGGGATGCCCAAGGCACCCCAAGTAAATATTCAAGGAGACTCAAGCATCTAAGCTTGGGGATGCCCCGAAGGCATCCCATCTTTCTTCAACAAGTATCGTTATGTTTTCGTTTTCGTTTCGGTCATGTGATATGTGCAAATCTTGGAGCGTCTTTTGTGCTTAGTTTTCATTTTTCCTTTATTCACCATGCTGGTATGAGATAGTCCATGGTTGATTTATAGAATGCTCATTGCACTTCACTTATATCTTTTGAGTATGGCTTTACAGAATGCTTCATGTGCTTCACTTATATCATTTGAAGTTTGGATTGCATGTTTATCTTCACAAAGAAAACCGTTGTTTGTAGAATGCTCTTCTGCTTCACTTATATTTGTTAGAGCATGGTCTTTTGTAGAAAGAAATAACTCTCATGCTTCACTTATATCCATTTAGAGAGTCAATAGGAATTGGTCAATTGCATGGCTAGTCATGAAATCCTACATAAAACTTATGGATCACTGAATATGATATGTTTGATTCCTTGCAATAGGTTTGCGATATAGAGATGGAATATGTGGGAGGTACTAGTAAATGGTTGTGGTTAGTAAGAATATTGGTCTTAAGGTTTGTGATTCCCGTAGCATGCACGTATAGTCTCTCGTTATGCTATGAAGTTGGAGCATGACTTATCACACATAAGCCTTATTATATCTTCCTCAAAACAACCACCATACCTATCTATTATGGCCTTTCCATAGCCATTCTGAGATATATTTCCATGCAACTTCCACCGCCTTCGTTTTGATGACTTGAGCATTCATTGTCATATTGCTTTGCATGATCGTAAGATAGCTAGCATGATATTTCCATGGCTTGTCCGTTTTTTGATATCGTTGTTATGCTAGATCATTGCACATCCTGGTGCACTGTCAGAGGCATTCATATAGAGTCATATTTTTTTTCTAGGTATCGAGTTGTAATTTTTATTTCTTTTTAGTTATAAGTAAACAGAAGTATGATGATCATCATTATTCATTATTAGAGCATGTCCCAGTGAGGAAAGGATGATGGAGACTATGATTCCACCACAAGTCGGGATGAGACTCTAGAAAATGAGAGAAAAAAAGAAAAAAAAGGAAAGAAAAGAAAAAAGAAAAAGAAAAAAAAGGAGAGAAGGGGCATTGTTACTATCTTTTACCACACTTGTGCTTCAAAGTAGCACCATGTTTTTCATATAGAGAGTCTCCTATTTAGTCACTTTCATATACTAGTGGGAATTTTTTATTATAGAACTTGGCTTGTATATTCCGATGATGGGCTTCCTCAAATGCTCGAGGTCTTCATGAGCAAGCAAGTTGGATGCACACCCACTTAGTTTTCATATTGAGCTTCCATACACTTATAGTTCTTAGTGCATCCATTGCATGGCAATCCCTGCTCCTCACATTGATATCAATTGATGGGCATCTCCATAGCCCATTGGTTAGCCGCGTCGATGTGAGACTTTCTTATCTTTTTGTCTTCTCTATATTAACCCCTATCATCATACTCTATTCCACCCATAGTGCTATATCCATGGCTTGCGCTCATGTATTGCGTGAGGGTTGAAAAAGCTGAATCGCATTAAAAAGTATGAACCAATTGCTCGGCTTGTCATCGGGGTTGTGCATGATAAATACTTTGTGTTAAGAAGACACAGCATGACAAGACTATATGATTTTGTAGGGATAGCTTTCTTTATCGTTGATATTTTGAAAGACACGATTGTTTGTTGGGATGCCTGAGTATTGATGTCTTTATGTCAAATTATAGATTATTGCGTTGAATCACTTGTGTCTTAATATTCATGTCATGATTAGATATATGATCATGTTTATGCTAGGTAGCATTCCACATCAAAAATTATCTTTTTTGTCATTTACTTGCTCGAGGATGAGCATGAATTAAGCTTGGGGATGCTGATACGTCTCCGTCATATCTATATTTTTTTATTGTTTCATGCTAATATTATACAACTTTTACATATTTTTGGCAACATTTTATATGATTTATTTGTACTAACATATTGATCCAGTGCCCACTGCCAGTTCCTGTTTGTTGCATGTTTTTTGTTTCGCAGAAATCCATATCAAACGAGTCCAAACACGATAAAAATTTATGGAGAATTATTTTGGAATATATGTGATTTTTGGGAGGTGGAATCAGCGCAAACAGGGGGCCACAACCCCCAAGATACACCAGGGCACGCCAGGGGGTGCCAGGCACGCCCAGGTGTCTTATGATCTCCTCGTAAGGCGGTTGGGGCCCTTATTCTGGCGCAAGAAAGATAATTTATGGAAAAAATTGTGTAAAAATGTTAGCGCAATCGGAGTTATGGATCTCCAGGAATTTAAGAAACCGTGAAGGGCCAGATCTAGGGAAAGCGAAACAGAAGAGAACAGAGAGGGAGATCCAATCTCGGAGGGGATCCCGCCCCTCCGCCTCCATGGAGGCCATGAACCAGAGGGGAACTCCCCTCCCATATAGGGGGAGGCCAAGGAAGAAGAAGAAGGGGGGCTCTCTCCCCCTTTCTCCCGGTGGCGCCGGAGTGCCGTCGGGGCAAGGATCGTGATGGCGATCTACATCAATATACTTGCTACCGTCAACACAAACTCTCTCCCCTTCTATGCAGCGGTGTAACGCCCCTTCTCCCCGCTGTAATCTCTACTTAAACATGGTGCTCAACTACATATGTTATTTCCCAATGATCTATGGTTATCCTATGATGTTTGAGTAGATCCGTTTTGTCCTATGGGTTAATCGTGATCTTGGTTGGTAGGATTGTATATTTTATTTATGGTGTTATCCTACGGTTCCCTCCGTCTCTCACAAACGTGAGGGATCCCTGTTGTAGGGTGTGGCAATACGTTCATGATTCGCTTATGGTGGGTTGTGAGAGTGACAAAAGCTTAAACCCGAGTAGGTGGGTTGTTGCATATGGGACAAAGAGGACTTGATACATAATGCTATGGTTGGGTTTCACGACTTTAATGATCTTTAGTAGTTGTGGATGCTTGCTAGGGGTCCAATCATAAGTGCATATTATCCCAGTACAGAAAGTATGTTAGCTCATGCCTCTCCCTCATATGAAATTGCAAGAATGATTACCGGTACTTGTTACCGATTGCCTAGGGACAAATGAATTTCTTGTTGACAAAAGCTATCCACTTTTATTACCTTGCAATTTATTCGTAGTTTTATTCTTGCAAAATATTTTCATACTTGTTTTAGGTAAAGCAAAGGTCAAGTGTGTGTAGAGTTGTATCAGTGGTCGATAGAACTTGAGGGAATATTTGTTCTACCTTTAGCTCCTCATTGGTTTCGACACTCTTATTTATTAAAAAAGGCTACAAATGATCCCCTATACTCGTGGGTTATCAGCGGCGGCAACGGCAGCCTCGACATCGGCTGAGGACTTCTTAGCGGCTTCTTCGTCAACCATTGAGTTGATTAGGGGAAGTAGTGGAAGCAGAGGTGGACGGAGACGGATCGGGAGCAGTCATGTCGATACGCTCCCCAAACACCCTATTGTCGTTCACCCGTACTACAAAAAAAAGACACATCCATGACATTTTGGGCCGAACGAAATTTTTTCTGTCATACTTATGACACTTCTATGATGATAATTGTGACAAAACCCGGTATCATCATAGATGTGGTGGGTTCCTACTTCTATGAGAAAAAATCATGACAAAAAATGGGCTTTTCGTCCTGGGCGGGACGGAGACGCAGCTGCATGACATTCTTTGGGCCGTCCATGACGAAAAAAACCATGGTAGAAGCGAGGGCGAGGAAAATATCAGGGTGTTCCTGGTTATAGTGGATGGTCGGGGCCGAGCGATGCACGGAGGTTTGTGTGTTTCTCTCGTACACGCACGCGCGTGGGTGCGAGGCGTTGGGCTCTAACTGAACCCGAGTGAGGTGTTCGCCTACTAAACTCGAGCGATTGCACTGCCGGCTATGCGTTACTGAACCCGAGCGATCGATCGATGGTTGTTAACTGAACCCGAGCGATCGAGCGATTCCTTCGCTACTGCTGCTAATTGAAGCTGATCGATGCTGCCTCTGGATGAATAGTGAGTGTTGTTAGGGGGTTTGGATGAACAGTACACAGTGGGGGTTGGATGAACAGGACCCCGTGGTGTTGCCGCTGGATGAACAGGACCCCGATCGATCGAGCCGGTTGGGCGTGCATGAACAGGACCCCGTGGAGGGCTGGATGAACAGGCCCCCATGGAGGGAAGGTTGAACAGTAGCCGGTGGAGGGCTGGTTGAACAGTAGCCGGTGGAGGGCTGGATGAACAGTAGCCCATGGAGGGGTGGTTGAACAGGAGCCCGTGGAGAGGGCTGGTTGAACAGTAACCGATGGAGGAGCGTGCGGTGGAGGCTGGATGAACAGGAGCCCGTGGATGAACAATCGCAGGTAGAGGCTGGAGGAGGTCAACGGTGGATGAACAGTAGCCTGTGGAGGCTGGAGGAGGTCGATGGTGGAGATAAACAGTATCCCTTGGCGTCGCGTTTTGCGGTACGCCACACCCCTCCTGATGAACAGGACCCCCGTTTCGACCGTAGCGCTCCAACACAAGTCCGTTTCCTCCGTTTTGCGGTACGCCACACCCCTCCTGATCAACACGACCCCGTTTCGACCGTAGGAGGTCCAACAGAAGTCTGTTTCCTCCGTTTTGCGGTACGCCAGACCCCTCTCGATGAACAGGATCCCGTTTCAACCGTGGCTGGTCGAACATAAGGCCGTTTCCTCCGTTCTACGGTACGGCAGGCCTAGTTTCCATCGGCTGTTCCGTCTGAGCCCTCCCGATGAACACGATGACGCATTCCGTTCCGACCTAGCCGGTTGGCTCCCCATGAACACGACGACGACACAGTTTTTCCATTCCGACCCAGCCATGTACATGAGCCCTGGCCGTACATATGTGTGAGTAGGCATTCGAGACCCCGCCCGTATGTACGTACGTGGCCGTATTTACTTTCTTGCACCCTGGTCGTTGTACGTATGTGTATATGCTACGTGCGCACCTCTACTACAATACGTGCGCGCCTCTACTACGACACGTGTGCGCCTCTACATCGACTAGTATGTACGTACATATTCGCGACCAGAATGACAACGCTATGTACGCTTCGACCAGGTGGGTCCCGACTATTAGGCACTTCCTTGCATGCGAAGAATTAGCTGGTGGGTCCCAGCAGTCAGGGGGTGAATCATTTTTTTGCCCATAATATGGACGCACTTCCTTGCGTACGAAGATGTAGCTGGTGGGTCCCAGCAGTCGGGGGGAAATGTTTTTTTCATGAAATACGGTGGCCTGTCCGGTGGGTCCCCGCTGTCAGGTAGAGGAATCATTATTTTCCGCGTAATAAGGAGGCACTTCCTTGCTGCGACTGTGGACCCAGCTGTCAGCCTCTCCATGTACGGTGCTCTTCCAATGGAAGTCGTTCCTTGACCATGTTGACCACGCGGCGCCGAGAGCACCAGGGCGGTGGACGATGGCGAGGCCTAGGAAGGGGACGACGCGGAGCCGGGGAAGACGCGGCAGTGGATGCGTGAGGGAGTCCTAGACTAGGGGGTGTCTGGATAGCCGAACTATCATCATCGGCCGGACTCCAAGACTATGAAGATACAAGATTGAAGACTTCGTCCCGTGTCCGGATGGGACTTTCCTTGGCGTGGAAGGCAAGCTTCGCGATACGGATATGTAGATCTCCTACCATTGTAACCGACTCTGTGTAACCCTAGCCCTCTCCGGTGTCTATATAAACCGGATGGTTTTAGTCCATAGGACGAACAACAATCATACCATAGGCTAGCTTCTAGGGTTTAGCCTCCTTGATCTCGTGGTAGATCTACTCTTGTAATACCCACATCATCAATATTAATCAAGCAGGACGTAGGGTTTTACCTCTATCAAGAGGGCCCGAACCTGGGTAAAACATCGTGTCCCTTGTCTCCTGTTACCATCTGCCTAGACACACAGTTCGGGACCCCCTACCCGAGATCCGCCGGTTTTGACACCGACATTGGTGCTTTCATTGAGAGCTCCTCTATGTCGTCGCAATCAGGAGGGATGCCTTTTCCCGTCTTTAAAGACGGCGCCGTCGCCAAGGGAGCTTTGGCCACCGGCCAAACTATCCGGCTAGGTGGTTTTCTTATGACCGCCTGTTCGGCCACCGCTCCGACAATGACCTCTCAGGTCATCAAAAGCGATCTTCACGTCAACTCGGAATTCGCCGAGCAGCTAGATCCGATGGAGCTCTCCTCCGTAAATGAGCTCTTGGATCGCATCGCCGCCCTGGGAGTCGCTACACACTACGATCAGATTGGGCTTAAAACCGATCTGAGAGAAATTAACTCTCCCCAGGCTACCCACCACGTTGCTGTGGTAGAGGAACAACGCGGCGACTCTTCTTCTATGTTAAAGACCAGTTATGTCCGGATTCCCGATCCCTCCATGCCGGATTCCCGTGGAGGGACGGACGTCAATCAAGTACTGAACCTAAAGTCAGGCATCGGACCAGATTCGTTGGATAACATCCAGCAATCCAAGCTTCCAAATCCGAAAACTCCTCGGCCTTTGAGCCTCAGATTGGGCGGGGTTCCGAATTTAAGTCCACCCACCCACCCAAACACAAGCGATCTATCTCAAATACGGCAAGAGCCCGATGAAACAGTACATCATTACTAGGCCAGATTCCTCCTGGTTATGGACAGGATAAAGGACTGCCGTGAGGAAAGCGCAATCGCAATTTTCTATAACAATTGCACGGACAAGGGAATCATGAACGCCATAAGTCGTCGCGAAGTTATACGCTTCGCCGACCTGGCGACCATAGTACGAAAATACTGTGCGATGGAGAGTGCCTGGAAAACCGAAACCAGGTTTTTGGACAATCCGGCCCTGAACAAAACCCTAGTCCGAAATAAAAGGGTGCATCATACTCAAGCACCTAGGTCAAAAACCAAAAAGCAAAAACCCCCTAAAGGGCACGGAACCGTACTGGAGGGATGGCTCAACGGACCCTGTAAAATCCATAATAAAGAGGGCGCCACTCCAACACATAGCCTTCGAGCATGTTGGATACTACGGCAGGTGGTCAAAAGTGGCGAAGGTTTTCTAGCCCCGGAGAACCAGCCCAACAGTACCAGTACGGTATTAACAGTCTTCGAGACTTTCGCATCAAATAATATGCGGAAACGAACAATCCGCGGCCTCGCCGAAGTCTACCAAGTAGCAACAACAAATCCATGGAGCGACACGGCTATCACCTTCAATGCCAGCGATGAACCTGAATTCCGAACAACCCGAGCACCAGCCGCATTGGTCCTCAGTCCGATAGTGGACGGCTTTCGTCTCACCAAGGTACTCATGGATGGCGGCAGCGGATTAAACCTCATCTACGAGGAAACCCTCCAAAAAATGGAAATAGACTGGAGCCGCATTGAGCGAAGCAGGACAACCTTTAGAGGAATAATCCCTAGTCAGGAAGTACGCTGCACAGGAAAAATCACACTAGATGTGGTGTTCAGCTCACCGGACAATTACAGGTCCGAGGAGGTCACGTTCCAAGTGGCCCCGTTCGGCAGCGGATATCACGCCTTGTTAGGACGAGAGGCATTCACAATTTTCCAAGCTATACCCCATTACGGGTAGAAGCTTAAAATGTCCGGGCCCAACGGAATCATCACTCTTGTCAGTGATACAGATATAGCACTCCGCGCTAAAAATAAGACAGCCGCACTAGCCCTAGAGGCACTATCCGAAGCCCTAGCGGCAGAGGAACTCACTGCGCTGCGCTCCACGGTGAATAGGGACGATGTGATACTCAATAATAGATCTAAGTCCACCTCTTTTAAACTGGCAGACGAAATAGTCAAATTCCAGGTCCATCCAACGGACCCCACAAAGACGGCTTCCATTGGGGCACAATTAAACCCTGATGTAGAAGCCGCACTGCGAGAATTCCTTCGGGAAAATTGGGACATTTTTGCCTGGCACCCTTCAGATATGCCAGGAATCCCACGCAGGCTGGCAGAGCAGAGCCTAAATATCCTAAAAGGATTCAAACCAGTCAAACAGGCTCTTCGGCGATTTTCCGAACCCAAAAGACAGGCAATGGGAGAGGAGCTAGCCAAACTATTAGAAGCCGGATTCATCAGAGATATAAAACATCCGGACTGGTTAGCAAACC
Organism: Triticum dicoccoides; assembly: GCF_002162155.2. Classification (NCBI taxonomy): domain Eukaryota; kingdom Viridiplantae; phylum Streptophyta; class Magnoliopsida; order Poales; family Poaceae; genus Triticum; species Triticum dicoccoides. The sequence goes on from NC_041387.1 coordinate 413,256,206, forward strand.
TGGTAATGGTACCAAAAAAGGACAAATCCTGGTGCCTTTGTGTCGATTTTAAAGACCTTAAGAAGGCATGTCCAAAGGATCCTTTCCCCCTCCCCCGCATCGACCAAATCATCGATGCTACCACAGGGCACGATTCATTGTGCTTCCTCGACGCATACTCCGGATACCATCAAATCAAGATGACGGAAACAGACCAGGCCGCAACAGCATTCATTACTCCATACGGACCATTCTGCTTCAACACAATGCCCTTCGGACTCAAAAACGCCGGCGCAACATACCAACGCATGATTCAGACATGTCTGGCTACCCAGATAGGCAAAATAGTGGAGGCATACATAGACGATGTGGTCGTTAAGACCAAACACGTCGAAACTCTAGTACACTATTTGAGGCTTACATTCGACAACCTTCGAGCATATGACATTAAGCTCAACCCAGAAAAATGCGTTTTTGGCGTACCAGCCGGAAAGCTCTTGGGCTTCATTGTATCCGGTAGAGGAATTGAAGCAAACCCAGCCAAGATCCGAGCTCTGTCACAATTGGATATCCCAAAACACCTCAAACAAACACAAAAACTAACTGGATGCGTGGCGGCTCTAAGCCGCTTCATCTCCCGTTTGGGAGAAAAGGCATTGCCCCTCTATCGCCTCCTCCGGCGCAGCAAACACTTCGAATGGATGGATGCCGCCATGGCCGGACTCGAAGAAATAAAGGCCATATTGGCAACAAATCAGGTCCTGGCCGCGCCCAACCTGGGAGAACTGATGTTATTATATATCGCGGCAACACATCAAGTTGTCAGCGCGGTACTCGTCATCGAACAAGAAACAGAAGGACACAAATTCCCTCTTCAAAAACTAGTGTACTACGTATCCACTGTTCTAACTCCATGCAAGTCCCGGTATCTGCATTATCAAAAGATAGCGTACGCGGTGTTCATGGCATCCCGGAAGCTGCGACACTACTTTCAAGAGTGCCCAATAACAGTGGCCTCCGAAGTACCTCTCAACGACATTATAAACAACCGCGATGCGACAGGCAGGATTGCAAAATGGGCCATTGAGCTCTTACCATTCGACATAACCTACAAACCACGGCGAGCTATAAAGTCGCAAGTTTTGGCCGACTTCATCGCCGAATGGACCGAAGCCGAACTCCCTAAAGAGTACGGCGCATACTCCAATTGGATCATGCATTTCGACGGCTCCAAAATGTTGGCCGGCTTGGGGGCTAGCGTCGTATTGACGTCCCCAACCGGAGACATGGTCCAATACGTACTTCAGATAATGTACACGGACTCCAACAATGCAGCCGAATATGAGGGCCTCCTACATGGTCTCCGGATGGCAATCTCCATGGGTATTCAACGCCTAGAGGTGCGCGGGGACTCAAACCTCGCAATATCCCAAGTAAATGGAGACTTTGATGCCAAGGATCTAAAAATGGCAGCCTATCGTAACACCGTCTTAAAAATGTCAGCTCAGTTCGAAGGACTCGAATTCCACCATGTAGTCTGGGATAACAACCAGGCAGCCGACGTGTTGGCGCGCATTGGTGCAAAACGCGACGTCGTCCCTCCAAACATCTTCCTGGAGCGGCTCTTTAAGCCGTTCGTATTATGGGAAGAGGAGTCCGGAAATAACAACCCGGAACCAACCGCGCCACCCAACACGGAACATCCTGACACAATCGGTGGCTCAGTCAATGAAATAACACCTTCAGCCCACGAGATAATGGCAGTAATTGCCCCATGGACGGAACCATTCCTAGCCTACTTAATTAGGCAGGAACTTCCCGAAGACCAAAATGAGGCCCGCTGCATAGTTCGGCAATCTAAAGCCTACAAGGTCCATGAGGGAGAACTTTATAAGAAAAGCACAACCGGAGTCCTTCAAAGGTGCATCTCCGAAGAGGAAGGGCGAACTCTCCTGGCTGAAATTCACGCTGGACTCAGCGGGCACCACGCCACAGCCCGGGCCCTTGTAGGCAAGGCCTTCCGTACAGAATTTTATTGGCCGACAGCCCGGGCAGATGCTCAGGACTTAGTCCAACGATGCGTCGGTTGCCAACTCTATGCTAATCAAAGCCACATGCCACCCACCGCCCTCAAAACTATACCCATCACTTGGCCGTTCGCGGTCTGGGGGCTTGACATGGTTGGACCCCTTAAAGGGGGAACCCACAAGCAAAAATACTTATTGGTCATGGTGGACAAATTCACCAAATGGATAGAGGCCAAGCCAGTTAAAACGGCAGAATCCGGACCCGTGATAGACTTCATATCCGGGGTAGTACACTGTTTTGGCGTCCCCCACAGCATCATCACTGATAATGGCACGAATTTCACAGCCGACGAGGTTAAACTCTGGTGCAAAAACATGGGCATCAAGCTCGACTACGCTTCAGTCTATCACCCTCAAACTAACGGTCAAGTCGAACGAGCAAATGGTCTAATCATGAGCGGCATCAAACCCAGATTAGTGCGGTCCCTCACGGAATCTAACACGGACTGGGTAGAGGAGCTCGACTCCGTACTCTGGGGGCTGCGGACCACGCCAAACCGCACTACCGGATTCACACCATTTTTTATGGTATACGGCGCAGAGGCAGTTTTGCCCTGCGATATAATTCATGACTCACCTCGCGTGTGCATGTACGAAGAAAGAGAAGCCGAGTTGGATCGGCAGGACAGTTTGGACGCCTTAGAGGAGGAGCGCGACGTGGCAAAATCCCGTTCCGCATTTTATCAGCAGCAGGCTCGAAGATATCAAAGAAGAGAAGTACGGGCCAAAACTTACAATGTTGGCGAGCTAGTTCTACGCCTGCCGGACAAGAAAAAGGACAAACTTAAGCCCAAATGGGAAGGTCCCTTCATCATCGACCAAGTCCTTACCGGCGGAGCATACCGTCTACGCAACGCATCTGACAACTGACTCGAGCCGAACCCATGGAACGCAGCCCATCTCCGAAGATTCTACGCCTAGCGCCGGACTCAGAGTTCGTCTCCTTCCTCCGTCCACCTTTTACATTTTCGTTGTCTTTTGTTTCCCTCCTTCCCCCCCCTTTTTTTAGTAAAAGCCTTTGAGGGCTGATTTGCGCATTGTTCGCACACACTTGATGTGCTACTCGCACTCATTATACCTGGGGGCTTCTTTAACAGAAGCTTATTTATACGGGCTTCATGCCCAACACATGTGTCATACTTCCGCATGTACCTTTTATTCACCATTATATGCATCGATATGACTTAAGTTTTGGCCAAGTTGGGTTGCCTGGCTCCTGTGCTTACCCCTACGTTCCCGATTGTTCGGCTAGGAGGTAAAGGGAGCACCTCTGCGATTGTTACTGCCGGGTCAGCTGGATGTGTACCTCAGACTGGGTGAAGCCGAAAGCTAGCGTTCTTAAGGGAATATTTGGTTGGTGACTTGAAAGATGATTTATTACTTATTTATTTATCTGCCCCCAGATGCTTTTTCTGCTCTTTTTGCAGTCCGGACATGCACTTTAGGGCATGCCTCCCAGGGAAAGGAACCCCTAACGGAACTATTCTCCCTGGAAGATGTTTCTTACTAACCATGTAATATAACATAGCTAGTTGGGCACTTGTCTGATAAAGCACTAATGACCCCTACACCTGGTCTCCATACATGCCCGGGTTTTTTATATAACCGTGAGGGTATTCGGACACACTCCGGACCGTTGGGTCCCGAGGTTGAAGCGAAAGGGTCCGCAAAGACAAACGATCTACAATCCGACTAGAAGGCATTTAACATGTCATTTTAAATTACATCGTCAAACTGACTGACTATACTCCTCTTCAATCCCATCTAACAGGCTGTCTAGTTTACAGTCCCGTTGGGAATATTTCACGGCCAACTCTACTTGGTCGTACACCAGGCTCACAGGGATCTCCTTCCCATCGGGCCCCACAGGTCCGACCTCGGCCATGTGGTTTGGATCAGCCTTCGTGTACCGCGTCTTCACCATGGCCCAGGCCTCCCTGGCGCCTTGACGGCAGGCCGATATCTTCCACAGACAGAAGCGCTGCCGTACTCCCTCAAGCTTCTCAGCAAGCCCTCCAAGATCCTCGGGTAGGGAGACGGACGGCCATAAGGCCTGAACGACGTCGCTCATCGCCTGCCGAACACGTTCGTGCAGTTGCAACAGCTCAGGAAGAAGGTCACCTGTGGAACCAGGCATTTCCTCTGCCGGACGACCCGTGAGCACACCTACAGACACATTTCTATCAATCGAATTCCTCACTGAACTCTTCTTTTCAAAAGAGTTTGCTCAAGCACTTACTGTAAATGCCGCGACGAAGCCGCCGATTCTCCTTTACGGAGTCAAACAGCTGGACCCTAACATCTTTTAGTTCTTCGCCCCGCTGGGTGTTGGCATCTTGGAGTTTGTTCCTCTCCTGCTGCACCCTCATAAGCACCTTCTCGCCAGCCTTCAGCTGGCGCAGCAGATGTTGCTTGTCCGGATCTAGTCCGGCACCCTCTGCAATATTATTGTCAGACTAAATGCACACGCTGCACTTCATAAACTACTTATCTTTTCGAAGTATGTATTACCAGAGGGGGTCTCTGTGGCTCCCCCGGCGGCGGCTAGTGCGGCCTCAAGTTGGGCCTTGCACTCTTGAAGCTCCTGGGACAGGTGGGTATTCTTCTCCGTAAGATCCTGCATAACAAATGATCCTTAAATCAGTTATTTTAACTATTTTAAGTCTCGGGGGGCTGCTGGCATATATAACTATTAAAATTCCTTACTCGTATGTCCTTCACATACTGCTCCGTGGCTCTGGTTAAACCATCTTGAGCAGCACAGAGGTGCGCGTCTCCCGCATTAAAGGCATTCAACGCCTCTGGGGAGAAACACGCGTCACGAAGAACTGTCTGGCGGCGCCTGTGATTCATGGCGCTCTCCACCTCAGACCTGGTGGCGGACAGCCTGTCGGCATCCTCCGTTGGAGGAGCATCCGGCTCGCGCCTTGCGCTCGCCTCCCCCTCTGGACCAGGTGTTGGAGCCTGGTTGGCGGAGGCTTGGTTGGCAACCTCTCCGGGCACAGTCCGGCGAGCGCTCTTTCTCCTAGAAAAATCATAAGCATTAATATACCTCCCAGGAGTCTTTCCCTTAAAATACAATGGTGCTCCATACCATCACGGCGACGTTTCGATTCGCGCCGCACTCCTCTTCCGCCTGCTGGGCCGCACTGACCCTGGTTGGTCAGTCGCCGCAGGTTCGGCTTCCCACCTCAAAGGCACCTCCTGCGAAGCACCGTTGGTATACGGTGGTTAGAAATAAGCATGGACAAAGTAAGGGTGTCCGGACTTCGGTCGTACTTACCTGGGAAGCCGGAGATAAACCGGGGTAGTCAGCCGTAATGGCGACTAGAGCATTGTCCATGCTGAGTTGGTGGAACACCCCGTCAATCAGCTCCACCTCTATGTCCGGATCCTCTCCGGAGGCCGGATCAAGGGATCTTCCCGGATCCTCAGGTTGTGGAGTCGGGCTTTGTATGCCCTCCACATCTCGGTGCAGTTCCTGCGTCAAAATCAGAAAGTAAGACACTTAACTTTGAAAGCACGGATCGGATAGATAAAGTCCGCTTACCCAGCTCCGAGGGTTATTCATGGAGAATCCATTCAATGGACTCGTGCGGAGGAAGTCCTCCTTCTCACCCTTGTACAAGCCGGACAGGATCTTCACCAGATCGGCGGTCGATCCCGGCCCCTTGCGGCCGTGACGGGTGGCGTCATTCTCCCCGTTGAAATCCCACATGGGGTGGCCCCTATATTGGAGCGGCTGCACCCCTCGCATAATGCATGTGGCCATGACTCCGATCATGGTCAATCCGGAATGGGCCAGTAACCTTATCCGGCCCATCAGATATTGGACACTCCTGTCATCTTCCCGTTGAGGGCTCCGCGGGCGCCAACTCAGGCGTTTCTTTAGAGGAGCATTGCTAAACTCCGGGAGGCCGATCCGAACTGGATCCGGCAGTGGGGCGTCTTCCACATAAAACCATTGCGAAGGCTAGTCTTCGGACGCCTTCTTCGGGGTTCCAGATAGATATTCGGTCCCGGCGATGCGCCATATTTCGGCTCCGCCCACTTGATATATCGACCCCTCATAAGAACGGGGTACGAGGCAAAACAATCTCTTCCATAGTGCAAAATGGGGCTCGATGCCCAAGAACAGCTCGCAAAGGGCTACAAAGCCCGCGATGTGCAAAATGGAGGCAGGAGTAAGGTGGTGAAGCTGGAGTCCATAGAACTCCAGGAGCCCCCGGAGAAACGGATGTATGGGAAATCCGAGTCCCCTTGTTAGATAAGGGACGAAGCACACCCGCTCTCCTTTAGAGGGATTGGGGGTGTTCTCGCCTGCTTTCCACCTTTGTAGGTGGCCAGTCCGGCTCGTGCCGGGACCATGAAGACCGGAGGAAGGTATCCCTTCGTTTGGAGCATCACCAGCTCGCTGTGTGGAACTGAACATCTCCTCCAATCTCCTGGCTGAGGGCTGGGAGCGCGAGAGGAGGAGCCGCGTCGACTGTCCATGATGGAGTGGATTTTTGTCAGAAGCGCTCCGATGAGTACTCGCGTAAGGGGGGTGGTGTGATTTGGATCTAGATCCATGCCTCTCTTATAGGCAGCTTATTCGTACAGATTGGGGGTAAAACATAAAAATACCCTGGCTCTTCGCATTCATGCGACACGTGAAAGAGGGCTATTATTGGACGTGGAAGCCAAGGAGCGCAACATTTATAAGGAAGCTGTACACTATTCGGCAAGCACATGGAATTTGGAGGAGAACCCGCCTTGCAAATGCCGAAGACAATATACGCGCTGGACTCGTCGTCATTGAAGCCTGGTTCGGGGGCTACTGAGGGAGTCCTGGACTAGGGGGTGTCCGGATAGCCGAACTATCATCATCGGCCAGACTCCAAGACTATGAAGATACAAGATTGAAGACTTCGTCCCGTGTCCGGATGGGACTTTCCTTGGCGTGGAAGGCAAGCTTGGCGATACGGATATGTAGATCTCCTACCATTGTAACCGACTCTGTGTAACCCTAGCCCTCTCCGGTGTCTATATAAACCGGATGGTTTTAGTCCATAGGACGAACAACAATCATACCATAGGCTAGCTTCTAGGGTTTAGCCTCCTTGATCTCGTGGTAGATCTACTCTTGTAATACCCACATCATCAATACTAATCAAGCAAGACGTAGGGTTTTACCTCTATCAAGAGGGCCCGAACCTGGGTAAAACATCGTGTCCCTTGTCTCCTGTTACCATCCGCCTAGACGCACAGTTCGGGACCCCCTACCCGAGATTCGCCGGTTTTGACACCGACAATGCCCACACGAAGAGGACTACGAGGGTTCACTGGTTCGGCTTTGGTGTGAGGCTGACGTCGTTGTAGAAATAATTAGAATAACAGGGGGTGTCGGTAACTGGAGGGATGGCTTGGTCAGCGGTGGGAGTAGTAGGGGGAAGTGAGTCCTCCGCGATAGCACAATCGACCATGGGAGGGAGGAGCAGGCGGCAGGACCGACACTGCTTTGGGCGGCTGGAGCAAGAAGACCAGAGGTTGAAGAAGCACGACAGCCGTTGGATGGACATCATACGGTCACTGGAGCTAGAATTGTTCATATTGACTAAGTTGACAAAGCCCTCCATCCCCGTCAACTTAGTAGGCCCACAAGTCAGCCTCCCACTATGCTGGGTCCCAGCTAGCAGGGGGAGTATTCATTTTTTTGTGCGTAATTAAGGAGGCACTTCCTTACGTGCGAAGATATAGCTAGTGGGCCCGACCTATCAGCGGGGGGGGGGGGACGTTTTTTTGCAAAATACAGAGGCCCTTCCGGTGGGTCCCAGATGTCAGTTGGAGGAATCATTATTTTACGCGTAATAAGGAGGCATTTCCTTGTGTGAGGCCGTGGACCCAGCTGTCAGCCTCTCCACGTACAGTCCATGTCCGATGGAAGTCGTTCCTTGATCAAGTTAACCACGCCGCGCCGAGAGCACCAGGGCGGTGTATCATGACGAGGCCTAGGAAGGGGACGACGAGGAGCCGGGGAAGACATGGCAGTGTATGCTGGTTCAACTTCGGTGTGAGGCTACCGTCGCCGCAGAATAACAGGGGGTGTGGGTGAGTGGAGGGATGGCCTGGCCAGCGGTGGGAGTAGTAGGGGGCGGTGAGGCCTCCGCGGCAGCACAACCGATCATGGGAGGCAGGAGCAGGCGGCACGACCGGCGCTGCTTTGGGCGGCTGGAGCAAGAAGACAAGAGGTTGAAGAAGCACGACGACCGTTGGATGGACATCGTACGGTCACTGCAGCTAGAATCGTTTATATTGACTAAGTTGACAAAGCCCTTGGTACGCGTCAACTGTAGGCCCATAGGTCAGCCACTCAAATGGTGCACCCCAGATGTCAGGGGGAGGAATCATTTTTTGGGTGGCTGAAGCTAGAATATTCGAGATTGAAGAAGAAGCACGACATCCATTGGATAGACATCCAATGGCCACTGCTGCTAGAACCGTGTGTTGACTATAAGTTTACAAAGCCTTGCATACGCGTCACCTTCTTTTTTTAGGGGACGCGTCGACTTAGTAGGCCCACAAGTGTGTAGCATAGAACTTATAGCCCATTTGCGATTTGTAAGAATGTACATCATTTTTGAATTCTAATGGAATTTACTATAGCCCATTTACAGTTTGTTAAAGTACAACCCATTTTCTAGCTAGGACAATGATTAATAATTTCAACCAACCATTCAAAACAGAATTCAATAAAATTTCCCACATTTTGATGGGATCTAAAATATTTTTATACCGAAATTTCTAGTGAGATTAAATATAAATTTGTATTCATAAAAATCCAACGAAACATTGCGCGCGCAACAATTAAAAATTAAAATTTTCAAAATCCAAAAATAATATTTTATAAATTAATTACGTGTTTGGTGCATTTTTTATACTTACTGCCCAGTTTTTATAATTACATCCCATTTATTATTTCTTAAAGCCCATTTTCCCGTTAAGCCTAATGCATCCCTCCTAGGAAAGATTTGCAGCCTAGCAGGGCGGAGAATAACAAGTTGACCTTGCCTGAGTATTCCTCAAAAAAAGTATAGCTGGGCTAGCCATTTTCATCTTGAAAACAAATTAATATCTGGGATGGATATCTGGCTGGGCTAGACGGGCCACTGTCGGTGTCAAAACCGGCGGATCTCGGGTAGGGGGTCTCGAACTGTGCGTCTAAGGTTGATGGTAATAGGAGGCGGGGGACACGATGTTTACCCAGGTTCGGGCCCTCTCTATGGAGGTAATACCCTACTTCCTGCTTGATTGATCTTGATGAATATGAGTATTACAAGAGTTGATCTACCATGAGATCGTAATGGCTAAAACCCTAGAAGTCTAGCCTGTATGAGCTACGGACTAAGCCCTCCGGTTTATATAGACACTGGAGGGGACTAGGGTTGTACAAAGTCGGTTACAGAGAAAGGAATCTTCATATCCGGGTGCCAAGCTTGCCTTCCACGCCAAGGAGAGTCCCATCCGGACACAGGTGAGGGTCTTCGGTCTTGTATCTTCACAGCCCATCAGCCCGGCCCAATGTCAATAGGCCGGACGCCCGAGGACCCCTTAATCCAGGACTCCCTCAGTAGCTCCCGAACCAGTCTTTCAATGAAGATGTATTTGACGCGCAGATTGTCTTCGGCATTGCAAGGCGGGTTCCTCCTCTGATTACTTTAAAGTACCTGACTTAAAGAGCAGTATTCGGCTTTCCATTTATTGTCGTGCCCATCGGCTTACACACCTTCATGACTTCAGCTTCCACGTGTCGAACGAATACGAGAGGTCGGGGTATTTTTGCACACATCACCCTGACCATGTAAGAAAGTTGTCTATTTAAAGAGATGGGGATCTTCAGATCCATTCCACACCAAGCGAGGAATCCTCAGGGCTTGTTAGGAGAAACCACTCCAACATGGCTAGCGCTCCCAGCTCTTCCTCCCGTCCCCACGACCCCAGAAAAGGCGATTGGGAGAAATGTACCATATCCCACAGTCAGCTAGTGAGGCTCCAGACACAGGGATTTCTCCCCCTGCGGATCTAGTCCCCGTTCGAGCAGGATTGACTTCCTTCGATGGTGGGGCTCAGGCGGAGAATTTCCCCAATCCATCCAGGGGGAACGACTGTGCTTCTTTCCCTACTTGTTGAGAGGCGTTGTATTTCCAATCCACCCGTTCCTCCGAGGGCTTCTGGAGCATTATGGCCTCCAACTGCACAATTTCACTCCTGCCTCCATCCTGCACATCGAGGGTTACGTTGCTCTTTGTGAGCTATTCCTGGGTTGTGAGGCCCATTTTGAATTATGGAGGAAACTATTCTGCCTTGTCCCTCGTAGCCAAGAGGGATCAATATTTGAAGTGGGCGGAGCCAAGGTATGGCGCATCACCGAGACCGGATACCTGTTCGGCATGCCGAAGAAGGCATCCGAAGAGTGGCCTTTCGAATGGTTCTATATCGAGGACGTCTCCCCTCCCGACCCAGTCTGAATGGGTCTTCCCGAATTTTCAAGCTTTCCATTGAAGAAACGCCACAGCTGGCGCCCTCGGAGCCTCGGGGAGGAGGATAGCACGGAAGTCCGTCAATTGATGAGCAAGATAAAGATGCTCGCCCAATCCGGATTATCAATAGTCGAGGTAATGGCGACTTCCATAGTACGAGGGGTTCAGCCACTCCAATACAGAAGGCTTCCCATGTGGCACTATAATGGGGAAGATGACGCCTCCCGCTGTGGTCGGAAGGGCCTGGACACCTCCGCCGCTTTGGCCAAAATACTGGCCGAACTATACAAAGGGTAGAAAGAGGAATTTATTCATATTAAGTGCCGAGACGGATTTCCATGTACAGTCCTCCTAGCTGGGTGAGTTACAATCCCACTACTCTACTCAATTTACTCCCTGAGTCACTTTCCATGGACATTAATTCGTCCATGTGTAACAGGAATGGCGGAAGATCACTAAGGGGCTCCATATCCAGAGGACCACAACCGGGACCTTGACCCCAGTTTCGAAGAGGATCCAGATATATTCATAGAGCTCGAGGATGGGGTGTTCTACCAGGCGAGCTATGACGGCACGGAAGTGGCCATCACCGCCGACTATCCCGATCTTCTCCCTGCCTCACACGTAAGTAATCAGGAGACATCTCCTCCAAAAGAGCTTCCTCATTCTGCCTCACCCACCGCACTATCTCGTGCTCCAAAGGGGAGGCGCTCGGCGCGCCATCCTGCACCAGAAGTGACTCCAAAGAGAGTGGCACCCGCACCGAGCAAGCTTTCAAAGAGGAAGGCAAGCGAAGACATATCGAAGCCGTCATCAAAGAGGTATGGCTTCGTAAATATGCCCTTTGGCAGTCACATCCAACTGTGACATTATCCATTCGTGTCTTATCAAGAAGAGCATTCGCCAGACTATGTCCGGGAGTCCTACCAGTCACACTCCCAACAGCTAGGTTCCAGACCCTGTCGTAACGACGAGGGCTGATACGGGAGTGCCCCCGAATTGTCCTTTGGCAGAGGATTTAGATGACGTGTCCGTCACAAACTCGGAAGTGGAGAGCATCATGAACCATCGGCGCTGGAGGGTCGCTCTTTGCAACCCCGGCTTTACAAAAGAGGCATTCAATGCCTTCAGCTCGGCTGATGCATACATCTGAGCTGCTCGAGACGGGCTTGCCAGAGCCACAAACCAATATTTCAAAGATATGCGGGTGAGCTCACATTATATACCAGTAGCCCCCGAGACTTGAAGTAGTTGATTCAGCTGATTTAAGGATCATTGTGAAACTAGGTGCTTACGAAGAAGAACAACCTGTTGTCTCAAGAGCTGGAAAGGTGTCGGATCCAGCTAGCTTTTGCGACAGCCAAACTGGAGAAATCCAAGAAGGCATCGCCTGGTAATGTGTCCCTCCATCGAGAAAAACAAAATTATACACCAGCAATGCTAACACAGTTGCATATCTTATGGCAGGATCGTCAGATCATCCGGGAGAGGCACCGGAAGTCGCACAAGCGGGTGAACAAGAAGCCAAAAGGTAACTGGCCACGGGCGAACGTATATTGACACGGGTCAGGGAGGAGAAAAACAAACTTCTGGATTCCAACACCCAGCTGGGCGAAGAACTGAAAGATGTGCGGGCCTAGCTGGCTGACTCCATGAACGAGAATAAGAGGCTGCGAGGCGGCATATTTAGTATGTGTTCAAACTTACCTTCGTGTAATTCGACGAGGAAAGGAACTGACAGAGTTATGTCTGTAGGTATGCTGACTGGCCGTCCCGACGAGGAGATGTCCGGATCTTCGAGCGATCTGCTACAAGAGCTGTCGCAAATGCACGAGTGAGCTCGGCAGGTGATGCGAAGTGTTGCCAAGGCCTTATGGCCATCCGCCTCTTCTCCAGGAAGTATGGAGGAGCTTGTACAGCTATTTAAGGGAGTGTGGCGGTGTTTCTGATTATGGAAGATATCAGCCTGCCGGGAAGGTGTGCGAGAGGCCTGGGCCATGGTGAAAACACGGTATACCAAGCTTGATCCGAATCGTATGGCCCGGGTCGGACCTTTAGGGTCTGGTGGAAAAGAAATTCCCGTTAGTTTGGTATATGACGAGGTAAAGGTAGCCACAAAATATTCTCAGCAGGATTGTAAGCTAGACAACCTGTTGGGCGGCATACAAGAGGAATTTGAGTCCAAGTGACTATGTACTTTCATTGACATATTTGTCCCTAGCCGAATTGTAAAATAACTGTCATGGCAGGCCATTTTGCTTCGACCTCTGGACCCGAAGGTGCGGCGTGTTTCCTAATACCTGAGTGGCAAAATAAACCGGGGTATGCGTGGAAACCAGGCGCAGGGGTCATATATAGTTGCTTGAACAGACAAGTTATATCCGGATAGCTATGTTATATTACATTGTGATTGTAAGAAACATCTTCCAGAAAGAATAGTTCTGTTAAGGGTTCCTTTCCCTGGGTGAGCATGCGTTAACGTGCATGCCCGAACTGTGAATGAAAAATCACAGTATACGTAACATCTGGGGTTCATAGTGTAACGAGCAAAAAACATCTTTAGTCCGCCGACCGAATATTCCCTTAAGAACGCTAGCTTTCGGCTTCACCCAGTGTGAGGTACACATCCGGATGACCCAGCAGCAACAATCGCAGAGGTGCTCCCTTTATGCCCTAGCCAAACTAACGGGAACATAGGGCACAAGCACAGGAGCCAGGCAACCCAGCTTGGCCAAAACTTAAGTCATGTCGATGCATATAATGGCGAAGAAAAGGTACATATGAGGAAAAGGCACATATGTGGTGAGCTTAATACTCGAAAAATAAATAATAATAAGCTTCTATAAAAGAAGCCCCCAGGTATAATGGACGTACATATTTGAGGATGTGTACGTTGTAGGTGCACGATTTAGCCGCACGAAAGCTTTAAGGCTAAAAAAAGAAAAAGCGAAAAGAGAGGGAAAGAAAAAAAAAGAATAATGGACACAAAAGGGAGAAGGAGACGAACAAAGAGTTCGGCGCTAGGCATAGAATCTTTGGAGCCGGGCCGCGTTCCATGGGTTCGGCTCTAGGGGAGTGAGGGAGTCCTGGACTAGGGGGTGTCCGGATAGCCGAACTATCATCTTTGCCGGACTCCAAGACTATGAAGATACAAGATTGAAGACTCCGTCCCGTGTCCGGATGGGACTTTCCTTGGCGTGGAAGGCAAGCTTGGCGATACGGATATGTAGATCTCCTACCATTGTAACTGACTCTGTGTAACCCTAGCCCTCTCCGATGTCTATATAAACTGGAGAGTTTTAGTCCGTAGAACGAACAACAATCATACCATAGGTTAGCCTCTAGGGTTTAGCCTCTCTGATCTCGTGGTAGATCTACTCTTGTACTACCCATATCATCAATATTAATCAAGTAGGATTAGGGTTTTACCTCCACCGAGAGGGCCCGAACCTGGGTAAAAACATTGTGTCCCTTGTCTCCTGTTACCATCCGCCTAGACGCACAGCTCGGGACCCCCTACCCGAGATCCGCCGGTTTTGACAGCGACATTGGTGCTTTCATTGAGAGTTCCTATGTGCCGTCGCCTTTAGGTCCGATGGCTCCTTCGATCATCAACAACGACGCGGTCCAGGGTGAGACTTTTCTCCCCAGACAGATCTTCGTATTCGGCGGCTTTGCACTGCGGGCCAACTCGCGTGGCCATCTGGAGTAGATTGAAAGCTACGCCCCTGGCCATCAGGTCAGATTTGGAAGTTTGAACTATACGACTGACGTCCATGGAGACTTGATCTTCGACGGGTTTGAGCCACAACCAAGCGCACCGCACTGTCACGATGGGCATGATCTAGCTCTGCCGCCGGATAGTGCCCTGGAGGCCACACAAGTGTCCGCTCCGACCCTTAGCTCGGAGCCGACTGCGCCGATCGACGACGGGTGGCTGGACACCACCTCGGGGGCTGCTACCTCTACGGCGATAGAGCCGAATACAAACCCTGTCCTTTGTGAAGCTCGTGACTCCAAGGTGCCAGACTCCTCTCCAGACTCCGAACCTTCCGCGCCCCTGCCAACCGAATCCGATTGGGCGCCGATTATGGAGTTCACTGCCGCGGACATCTTTCAGCACTCGCCCTTTGGCGACATCATGAATTCACTAAAGTCTCTCTCTTTATCAGGAGAGCCCTGGCCGGACTATGGTCAGGTAGGTTGGGATGCGGACGATGAAGAAATTCAATGCCCACCCACCACCCACTTTGTAGCCACTGTCGATGATTTAACCGACATGCTCGACTTCGACTTCGAAGACATCGACGGTATGGACGACGATGCAGGAGACGACCAAGAACCAGCGCCTACAGGGCACTGGAAGGCCACCTCGTCATACGACATTTACATGGTGGACATCCCAAAGGATGGGAATGGCCACGGAACAACAGAGGACCACCCCTCCAAGAAACAGCCTAAGCGCCGGCATCAGCGGCGCTGCTCTAAATCCCGCCACAGCAAAAATGGAGATTCCGACATCGGAGACAATAACACCCCGGACAGTGCCGAAGACAACCCCCTTCAGCAGGATTCAGCGCAGGAGGATGGAGAAGCCAGCCCTCATGAGAGAGCGGCAGACAGAGAGGTAGAGGACGATAATTATATGCCTCCCTCCGAAGACGAGGCAAGCCTCGACGACGACGAATTTGTCGTGCCTGAGGATCCTATCGAACAAGAGTGTTTCAAACGCAGGCTCATGGCCACAACAAGCAGCCTCAAGAAAAAGTAGCAACAACTTAGAGCTGACCAAGACTTGCTAGCCAACAGATGGACGGAAGTCCTTGCGGCCGAAGAGTATGAACTCGAACGCCCCTCCAAGAGCTACCCAAAACGCAGGCTGCTACCTCGATTAGAGGAGGAAGCACCTAAACCTACATCACCAGCGCATAATACGGCCGACAGGCCACCTCGTGGCCGCGACAGAGAGGCCTCTCGGCCCTACACTCAAGCCGCACCCCGGCGCCGCTCAAAAAATACCAAGGCATGGCAAAATGCGCCAGACCTGCGGGATATACTCGAGGACAAGGCAAGGCAAACAAGATCGATCTACAGATCGCGTGGGCGCCCCATGATACGTGATGACAACCGTCACGCCGGATACAGCAATTCCGGCCGGGCCGAACACAGTAGACAAAGCTCATTTGAGCTGTGTCGTGATATAGCCCAATACAGAGGCACCGCACACCCACTATGCTTCACAGACGAAGTAATGGATCATCAAATCCCCGAGGGTTTCAAACCCATAAACATTGAATCATATGATGGCACAACAGATCCTGTGGTTTGGATCGAGGACTATCTCCTTCACATCCACATGGCCCGTGGTGATGATCTACACGCCATCAAATACCTCCCACTCAAGCTTAAAGGACCAGCCCGACATTGGCTCAACAGCTTGCCAGCAGAATCAATTGGTTGTTGGGAAGACCTGGAAGCCGCATTCCTTGATAACTTCTAGGGCACATATGTGCGACCACCAGACGCTGATGACCTAAGCCACATAATTCAGCAGCCAGATGAATCGGCCAGACAATTCTGGACATGGTTCTTAACCAAGAAAAATCAAATCATCGACTGTCCGGATGCAGAGGCCCTTGCAGCCTTCAAACATAACATCCGCGATGAGTGGCTTGCCCGGCACCTAGGACAGGAAAAGCCGAAATCCATGGCAGCCCTCACATCACTCATGACCCGCTTCTGCGCGGGAGAGGACAGCTGGCTAGCTCACAGTAACAACCTGACCAAGAGCCTGGTAATTCGGATACCAAGGACACCAACGGCAGGTCGTGTCGTAACAAGCACAAGCGCCGCGTTAATGGCGACAATACTGAGGATACGACAGTCAATGCCAGATTAAGAGGCTCTAAACCCGGTCAGCGAAAAAAGCCATTCAAAAGAAATACTCCGGGCCCGTCCAATTTGGACCGAATACTCGATCGCTCGAGCCAGATACACGGCACCCACGAAAAGCCAGCCAATCACACCAACAGGAATTGTTGGGTGTTCAAGCAAGCAGGCAAGTTAACTGCCGAAAACAATGAGAAGGGGCTGCATAGCGATGACGAGGAGGAGACCCGACCACCGAACAATAGAGGACAGAAGGGTTTCCCCCCACAAGTGCGGATGGTGAACATGATATACGCAACCCACATACCCAAAAGGGAGCGGAAGCGTGCACTCAGGGACGTATATGCGATGGAGCCAGTCGCCCCAAAGTTCAATCCGTGGTCCTCCTGCCCGATCACCTTTGATCGAAGGGACCACCCCACTAGCATCCGCCATGCCAGATTCGCCGCATTGGTTCTAGACCCAATCATCAACGAATTTCACCTCACTAGAGTCCTGATAGACGGCGGCAGCAGCCTAAACCTGCTTTATCAAGATACAGTGCGCAAGATGGGCATAGACCCCTCAAGGATTAAACCCACAAAGACGACCTTCAAAGGCGTCATACCAGGTGTAGAGGCCAACTGTACAGGCTCAGTCACACTTGAAGTGGTCTTCGGATCCCCAGATAACTTCCGAAGCGAAGAGTTAATCTTCGACATAGTCCCGTTCCGCAGCGGCTATCATGCACTGCTCCGACGAACCGCATTTACAAAGTTCAATGCAGTGCTGCACTATGCATACCTCAAGCTCAAGATGCCAGGCCCTCGAGGAGTCATTACGGTCAATGGAAACACTGAACGCTCTCTCCGAACGGAGGAGCATACAGCAGCTCTTGCGGCGGAAGTACAAAGCAGCCTCTTAAGGCAATTCTCGAGTCCGGCCGTTAAGCGGCCGGACACCGTCAAGCGCGCCTGGAGTAACCTACAACAAGACCGCCTGGCACATTCCGAGAACACGTAGCAATGCGGCCCCAACCCCAGCCCTCGCGAAATCGCGAGACCAGTACTACGCGTACATAACTACGCTCTGGAGATACCATGGGCATAGGGGTAGGGGCACGACCATGGCATGCCCGGAGAGCGGCTCAACCACACCAGGGGCTCCCAATTGTGTCATTCCTTTTTTTCTCTTATTCGCAGGACTCCGTTTTCCAGAAGCCCTGTCCGGCAGTAGACTTGCCGAACTCACGATGCAACAGCCGGGGAAGCAGAAAAGCTACGTCGAGTGTCCAGGTGGTCTCTATTACGAGCAGTATACCTGTTATACATACCACCCCGCAGCCTACCCCTGGAGGGGGACATGTTAAATAGTCCCATCCCTTGCTTATCGCACTATTTGTATCGTTCTGCTTTCATTGCAGTATTTTTTTAATAAACAATGCATCGCTTTTCACCTATTATTGCATTCCTTTTTCTATCTATACATGTTCACTTATGACATGTTGCGTCCGTACGCTTTGGTATGGCTAAATACACCAGGGGCTTAAGTTCCCCAAAATATGGTGTGATAAGTCCGAACACTTTCACAAGTGCGGCACCCCGAACTTATAGCATTATATGCATCGGCTCCGAATCATGTCTTGGGTCAATAGTTGGGTTTGCCCGGCTCACATGTTTTGGTACCTTACGTTCCGTTATATCGGCTAAGGTAGCGCTGGGAGAACCACTGCGATTGTGCCCCAGTTGAGCTGGGTTGAGCACCTCAGTGGAGAAAGCTAAAACTGACCGTCATGATAGGGCGAGAGCCGGTCGCTGTTCGAGAGGTTTTTTCGAGTCCCTAAAGACTTATGCCGCTTAGAGCGAGGAGTCGGCTTTGTCCGGCCCAGGCGTGGATAGCGCCCCGAATTCGGTCTTCCGAACACTAGGGGCTTCACCGAAATTTAAAATTATAGAATTCTATGGCTAAGTGGGAGTGTTCAAGCATTATAAGTCCGGTTGCCTCGTTCGTTGTGTTGAGCGCCTCCCTCGAAGGACCCAAAAATGGGAACAAGAGCGCTCAAGTTTATCCCGAACACCCCAGCACTCGTGGCATGGGGGCTGAAGCCAACGACTTGCCATCTCTCAAATTTGATAAACGGCCGCACAGAAGGTAATATTTTAAATTAACAAGCGTTGCTTAGCGCATATGAACAAAGTTTTCAGCGCACAGGATAACAAAATGCGAGTCTACTCAAAAATTACATCTTTGGAGCATTCACCCGCCATAAGGCGGGTACCCTTCAGGACACACTTATAGTACATTTCGGGCGTGCGATACTCCTTGCCCGACGGTGGTGTGTCCGTCACAAGCTTCTCGGCGTCCATCTTGCCCCACTGCACTTTAGCGCGGGCAAGGGCCCGACAGGCACCTTCAATGCAGATGGAATGCTTGATGACTTCAATCCATGGACAGGCGTCCACCAGCCGCCGCACCAGACCGAAGTAGCTCCCAGGCATGGCTTCTTTAGGCCACAACCAAACTATGAGGCCCTTCATGGCCTGTTCGGCCACCTTGTGGAGCTCGACCAGCTGCTTCAGCTGGTCGCTCAAGGGCACCGGATGTCCGGCCTCAGCATATTGAGACCAGAACACCTTTTCCGTCGAGCTCCCCTCCTCGGCTCGGTAGAATGCGGCAGCATCGGACACGCTACAGGGCAGATCTGTGAACCCTCCTGGAGAGCTCCGAATCCGGGTAAGTAACAGATAATTCACTTTTACATGCTTGCTTTGCATGAAGAATGCCTTACCTACCGCTATCTTTTTTATCACCTCAATCTCCTGGAGGGCTTTTTGGGCTTCGGCCTTAGCGGCTTTGGCACTCTCAAGGGCCGAGGCGAGCTCGGACTCTCGAGTCTTCGAGTCACGCTCCAAACTCTCGTGTTTTTCCATGAGAGCCTGGAGCTCTTGCCGCACCTCCGCCACCCGCGCCTCTTGCTTCTCTCGCACGGTGCGTTCCGCGGCCGCATAGCTTTCAGCCTTGGACACCGCCTCCTGCAGGGTTGCCACCTCGTTCGTGGCCCCTGCAATACTCACGTTATTCCTGTCATTTTTTGCAACCAAATCCTTTCTATAAGGTATTACTTTAATAAGGTATTACTTACCTTCCTGGTCCTCGAGCTGCTTCTTGGCACGGCCGAGCTCATTCTTGGACCGCTCGAGGCTCTGCTTCAATACATTGACCTCCGCAGTCAGTGCGGCAGAGGTCAGCAGCGCTGCCTGCATTCCCATATTGACATGTTTATGTTAGACTCCTGCGTATATCTTTTTAGATCCTTAGTTCGGCTTTTCTTTCCGAACACCAAACTGAGCATCAGGAGCTAATGTCTATGCGGTATTATTTTTACATATCTTAATTACATACCTCAAAGCCTGTTAGAAGGCTGGTTCAGGCTTCCGTCAGCCTGCTCTTGGCGGACTAAACTTTCTGGATCACCGCACTCATAACAGCGCAGTGCTCCTCATTGATGGAGGCGCCGTTGAGCGCCTCCAGCAAATTATCCGGCGCCTCCGGTTGGACGGAGGTCACCGGCGTCGCAGTCTCGCCCTTCTTACAAAGGGGCCGCCCGCCGGACTCCGGAACCACTAAGGGTTCCGGTGCGGAGTCCGGCCCAGGGCCGAACTCAGAACCCTTTGGGGGTTGATCCCCCTCGTGCCCAAAGTCCGGGAGGTTGCCTTGCGGCACCTCCAGGACCTCCTCCTCCTCCTGGCTGGGCCCCTTTTGGGACTCCACCGCGGCGGCGTCTGTGTCACGGGGGGAGGAGGCGGTCGGAAGTGAAGCACTATTCACATCCGACGAATCCAGGGAGTCGCTCGACGAAGCGGGGAGCTCATCCTTGGGCGGGATACATGGTTGTATTCGGCGTTAGAAGACACTACGCGACAAAAGAAAAATCATGAGTTATTCTGGAACCCGGACACTTACGATCTCGCCAGGGGCTTGGCCCTCGAGGGCCACTCCTCTTCGCCGTCGTCGGTGTTGGTGGAACAGTCTGGAGGAAGGGTCCTTCCCTTCTTGGACCATCCGGCCTCCCCAGTTGGGGAGGCCTTCCTTTTCTTCTCTCCCCCCGCTGGGGGAGAAGCCTCCTTCTTCTCCTCCTTGTCTTCACGGGAGGAGTCCGCCTCAGAGTCATCGGACGATGAGTCCGATAACACCTGATGCCGGGAACTCTTTCGGGTTCCCGTGGCCTTCTTCTTGGCCTTCTTCTCCGGCACCACGTAAGGCGCCGGAACCAGCAGCCCCATCAATCGGGCGCCCGCTGGGTCTTCTGGTAAGGGAGCCGGACAGTTAACCTGCCCGGACTTCTTCTGCCAGGCCTGTCAAAGGTAAGGGGGTTTAGATCCCGCATAGAGTCAAACTATGAAACAAAAGTGCCCCGTAAAGGGTAATATAGCTTACCTCGCTGGCTTGACGCTGCGAGCTGAATCCGCGATCTTCGGTAGCGGATGTGGGAGCCTCGGCGCCCTTGAACAGCACCCTCCAGGTGTCTTCGTACGTAGTGTCGAAGAGCCTGCTCAAGGTCTGGTGTTGTGCCGGATCAAACTCCCACAAGTTGAAAGCCCGTTGTTGGCACGGGAGGATCCGGCGGATGAGCATGACCTGGACTGCGTTGACGAGCTTGATCTTCTTGTTCACAAGGTTTTGGACGCAGGTTTGGAGTCCGGTCAGCTCTTCCAAATCACCCCATGTCAGGCCCTTCTCTTTCCAGGAGGTGAGCCGTGTGGGGATGCCAGATCTGAATTCGGGGGCCGCTGCCCATTCAGGGTCACGCGGCTCGGTGATGTAGAACCACCCAGATTGCCACCCTTTGATGGTTTCCATGAAGGCGCCCTCGAGCCATGCGACGTTGGGCATCTTGCCCACCATGGCACCTCCGCACTCCGCCTGCTGGCCACCCACTACCTTTGGCTTGACATTGAAGGTTTTCAGCCATAAGCGGAAGTGGGTTGTGATGCGGAGGAAGGCCTCGCACACAACGATAAACGCTGAGATGTTGAGGATGAAATTCGGGGCCAGATCGTGGAAATCTAGGCCGTAGTAGAACATGAGCCCCCGGACAAATGGGTGGAGTGGGAAGCCCAGTCCGCGGAGGAAATGGGGAAGGAACACCACCCTCTCATGGGGCCTGGGGGTGGGGACGAGCTGCCCCTCGTCTGGAAGCCGGTGCACAATGCCGTTGTGCAGGTATCCGGCTTTCCGCAACCTTTTGATATGCCCCTACGTGACGGAGGAGGCCATCCACTTGCCTCCCGCTCCGGACATGGCTGGGGAAGGTTGAGGCGAGATGTGCGGACTTGGGCGCTGGAGCTTGAGTGCGCGGAAATGGATAGGCAAAGGAGGAAGAAGGCATAGGTAACAAGGTGGATCCTTATCCCCTTATATGGACGGATGAAACTATGCGTCCCCACCAGCCTGATAAAACTCGCTTATCTCCCAAGCGCCGTAATCAATGGCGCGGTTGGGTTACCCACGCCCGTATTGATGAGAATCCCAGAATAAGGGGACACGATCTCTGCTTTGACAAGACGTGCCAAGGAAACCGCTTCGCTAAACGCGCTAAGGTGGAACAATAAAAACAATTCGAATAAGGGCTTGGCCGTGGTGTGATGTCATGCCACGAAATACGTCAGCAGATTGAACTTGTGTAAATATTATTCTCTCTATGGTGGTATGTGGAACTTATTTTGCAGAGCCGGACACTATCCTGGTGTTCAAAATCTTCTATGAAGTATTCAGAGGAGGAACTCGCCTTGCAATGCCGAAGACAATATGCACGCCGGACTCATCGTCATTGAAGCCTGGTTCAGGGGCTACTGAGGGAGTCCTGGACTAGGGGGTGTCCGGATAGCCGAACTATCATCTTTGGCCGGACTCCAAGACTATGAAGATACAAGATTGAAGACTTCGTCCCGTGTCCGGATGGGACTTTCCTTGGCGTGGAAGGCAAGCTTGGTGATACGGATATGTAGATCTCCTACCATTGTAACCGACTATGTGTAACCCTAGCCCTCTCCGGTGTCTATATAAACCGGAGAGTTTTAGTCCGTAGGACGAACAACAATCATACCATAGGTTAGCCTCTAGGGTTTAGCCTCTCTGATCTCATGGTAGATCTACTCTTGTACTACCCATATCATCAATATTAATCAAGCAAGAGTAGGGTTTTACCTCCACCGAGAGGGCCTGAACCTGGGTAAAAACATCGTGTCCCTTGTCTCCTGTTACCATCCGCCTAGACGCACAGTTCGGGACCCCCTACCCGAGATCCGCCGGTTTTGACACCGACACAGAGTGTCTGATGCATCACGCAGGCGGTACGCTCCTCCAGTGAGAACTTCATGAATGATGAAGGGACCCTCCCACATGGGCTTGAGTTTGTCATTTTTCTTCTCTGGCAAGCGTAGAATGAGTTCGCTAACATTATAAGTCTTGGCCCGCACTTCTCTGCTTTGATATCTGTGGGCCTGTTGTTGATAAAATGCGGAATCGGCTTTTGCGACGTCGCGCTCCTCCTCCAGGGCATCTAAGTTGTCCTGCCGATCAAGCTCGGCCTCTCTCTCTGTTGGAAATATGCCCTAGAGGCAATAATAAAATGGTTATTATTACATTTCCTTGTTCATGATAATTGTCTATTGTTCATGCTATAATTGTATTAACTGGAAACCGTAATACATGTGTGAATACATAGACCACAACATGTCCCTAGTGAGCCTCTAGTTGACTAGATCGTTGATCAATAGATGGTTATGGTTTCCTGAACATGGACATTGGATGTCATTGATAACGGGATCACATCATTAGGAGAATGATGTGATGGACAAGACCCAATCCTAAGCATAGCACAAGATCGTGTAGTTCATTTGCTAAAAGCTTTTCTAATGTCAAGTATCATTTCCTTAGACCATGAGATTGTGCAACTCCCAGATACCGTAGGAATGCTTTGGGTGTGCCAAACGTCACAACGTAACTGGGTGGCTATAAAGGTGCACTATGGGTATCTCCGAAAGTGTCTGTTGGTTGGCACGAATCGAGACTGGGATTTGTCACTCCGTGTGACGGAGAGGTATCTCTGGGCCCACTCGGTAATGCATCATCATAATGAGCTCAATGTGACTAAGTAGTTAGTCACGGGATCATGCATTACGGAACGAGTAAAGTGACTTGCCGGTAACGAGATTGAACGAGGTATTGGGATACCGACGATCGAATCTCGGGCAGGTAACATACCGATTGACAAAGGAAATTGTATACGGGATTGCTTGAATCCTTGACATCGTGGTTCATCCGATGAGATCATCGTGGAACATGTGGGAGCCAATATGGGTATCCAGATCCCGCTGTTGGTTATTGGCCAGAGAGCTGTCCCGGTCATGTCTGCATGATTCCCGAACCCGTAGGGTCTACACACTTAAGGTTCGGTGATGCTAGAGTTATTATGGGAATTAGTGTGCAGTTACCGATTGTTGTTCTGAGTCCCGGATGAGATCCCGGACGTCACGAGGAGTTCCGGAATGGTCCGGAGGTAAAGATTTATATATGAGAAGTCCTATTTTGGCCACCGGAAAATGGTCGGGATTTTTCGGTATTGTACCGGGAAGGTTCTAGAAGGTTCTGGAGTGGGGCCAACCTGCATGGGGGAACCCACATGAACATGGGTAGTGGGGGCAAGGCCCCACACCCCTGGTCAAGGCGCACCAAGATCCCCCCTTAGAAGGAATAAGATCATATCCCGAAGGGATAAGATCAAGATCCCTAAAAAAGGGGGATAACAATCGATGGGGAAGGAAATGATGGGATTTCTTTCCTCCCACCTTTGTCAACGCCCCAATGGACTTGGAGGGCAAGAAACCAGCCCCCTCCACCCCTATATATAGTGGGGAGGCGCATGGGAGCTTCACCCTTCCCCTGGCGCAGCCCTCTCCCTCCCCAACACCTCCTCCTCCTCCGTAGTGCTTGGCGAAGCTCTGCCGGAGAACTACAAGCTCCACCACCACGACGTCGTGCTGCTGGAGCTCTCCCTCAACTTCTCCTCTCCCCTTTCTGGATCAAGAAGGAGGAGACGTCCCCGGGTTGTACGTGTGTTGAACGCAGAGGCACCGTTGTTCGGTGCTTAGATTGGATTTGGCCGCGATTTGAATCGCTTAGTGAACGACTCCACCGACCGCGTTCTTGCAACGCTTCTGCATCGCGATCTTCATAGGTATGAAGATGCACTCCCCTCTCTCTCGTTGCTAGTTACTCCATAGATTGATCTTGGTGATGCGTAGAAAATTTTGAATTTCTGCTACGTTCCCCAACAGTGGCATCATGAGCTTGGTCTATTGCGTAGATTCTATGCACGAGTAGAACACAAGTAGTTGTGGGTGTTGGTTTGTTCAATTTGCTTACCGTTACTAGTCCTATCTTGATTCGGTGGCATCATGGGATGAAGCGGCCCGGACCGACCTTACACGTACGCTTACGTGAGACAGGTTCCACCGACTGACATGCACTTGTTGCATAAAGGTGGCTAGCGGGTGCCAGTCTCTCCCACTTTAGTCGGATCGGATTCGATGAAAAGGGTCCTTATGAAGGGTAAATAGCAATTGGCACATCACCGTTGTTGCTTTTGCGTAGGTAAGAAACGTTCTTGCTAGAAACCCATAGCAGCCACGTAAAACATGCAACAACAACTAGAGGACGTCTAACTTGTTTTTGCAGGGTATGCTATGTGATGTGATATGGCCAAAAGAATGTGATGAATGATATATTTGATGTATGAGATTGACCATGTTCTTGTAATAGGAATCACGACTTGCATGTCGATGAGTATGACAACCGGCAGGAGCCATAGGAGTTGTCTTAATTTATTGTATGACCCGTGTGTCATTGAAAACGCCATGTAATTACTTTACTTTATTGCTAAACCGTTAGCCATAGTAGTAGAAGTAATAGTTGGCGAGACAACTTCATGAAGACACGATGATGGAGATCATGGTGTCATGCCGGTGATGAAGGTGATCATGTCGTGCCTTAAGATGGAGATCAAATGCGCAAGATGATATTGGCCATATCATGTCACTTTATGATTTGCATGTGATGTTTGTCATGTTTACATCTTATTTGCTTAGAACGACGGTAGCATAAATAAGATGATCCCTCATTAAAATTTCAAGAAAGTGTTCCCCCTAACTGTGCACCATTGCGAAAGTTCGTTGCTTCGAAGCACCACGTGATGATCGGGTGTGATAGATTCTAACGTTCACATACAACGGGTGTAAGCCAGATTTACCCACGCAAAACACTTAGGTTGATTTGACGAGCCTAGCATGTACAGACATGGCCTCGGAACACAAGAGACCGAAAGGTCGAACATGAGTCGTATAGTAGATACGATCAACATGGAGATGTTCACCAATGATGACTAGTCCATCTCACGTGATGATCGGACACGGCCTAGTTGACTCGGATCATGTATCACTTAGATGACTAGAGGGATGTCTATCTGAGTGGGAGTTCATTAGATGAACTTAATTATCATGAACATAGTCAAAAGGACTTTGCAAATTATGTCGTAGCTTGCGCTTTAGTTCTACTGTTTAAGATATGTTCCTAGAGAAAATTTTAGTTGAAAGTTGATAGTAGCAATTATGCGGATTGGGTCCGTATACTGAGGATTGTCCTCATTGCTGCACAGAAGGCTTAATGCACCACTCGATGTGCTAAACCTCGAGCGTCGTTTGTGGATGTTGCGAACATCTGACATACACGTTTTGATGACTACGTGATAGTTCAGTGCGTAATGTTAAACGGTTTAGAATTGAGGCAGCGAAGACATTTTTTGAAACGTCGCAAAACATATGAGATGTTCCAAAAGCTGAAATTAGGATTTCAGGCTCGTGCCCACGTCAAGAGGTATGAGACCTCCGACAAGTTTCTTAACCTGCAAACTAAGGGAGAAAAGCTCAATCATTGAGCATGTGCTCAGATTGTCTAAGTACTACAATCACTTGAATCGAGTGGGAGTTAATCTTCCAGATGAGATAGTGATGGTTCTCCATAGTCACTGCCACCAAGCTATTAGAGCTTCGTGATGAACTATAACATATCAGGGATAGACATGATGATCCATGAGCAATTCGCGATGTTTGACACCGCGAAAGTAGAAATCGAGTAGGAGCATCAATTGTTGATGGTTAGTAAAACCACTAGTTTCAAGAAGGGCAAGGGCAAGAAGGGATACTTCATGAGACGACAAATCAGTTGTTGCTCTAGTGAAGAAACCCAGGGTTGAACCCAAACCAGAGACTAAGTGCTTCTGTAATGAGGGAACGGTCACTGAAGCAGAACTACCCTAGATACTTGGTAGATGAGAAGGCTGGCAAGGTTGATAGAAGTATATTGGATATACATTGTATTAAATGTGTAATTTACTAGTACTCCTAGTAGCACCAGTGTATCAAGATACCGGTTCGGTTGCTAAGTGTTAGTAACTCGAAATAAAAGAGCCACGGAATAAACGGAGACTAGCTAAAGGTGAGATGACGATGTGTGTTGGAAGTGTTTCCAAGGTTGATGTGATCAAGCATCGCCTGCTCCCTCTACCATCGAGATTGGTGTTAAACCTAAATAATTGTTATTTGGTGTTTGCGTTGAGCATAAACATGATTGGATTATGTTTATCGCAATACAGTTATTCATTTAAGGAGAATAATGGTTACTCTGTTTATTTGAATAATACCTTCAACGGTCTTGCACCTAAAATGAATGGTTTATTGAATCTCGATCGTAACATGTTCGTGCCAAAAGATATAAGATAGTAATGATAGTACCACATACTTGTGGCACTGCCACTTAAGTCATATTGGTATAAAACGCATGAAGAAGCTCCATATTGATGGATCTTTGGATTCACTCGTTTTTGAAAAGATTGAGACATGCGAACCACGTCTATTGGTATATACGCATGAAGAAACTCCATGCAGATGGATCATTTGGACTCACTTGTTTTTGAATCACTTGAGACATGCAAATCATACCACATGGGCAAGATGACCGAAAGGCCTCGTTTTCAGTGAGATGGAACAAGAGAGCAACTTGTTGGAAGTAATACATTTGATGTGTGCAATCCAATGAGTGCTGAGGCACGCAGTGAATATCGTTATGCTCTTACTTCACAAATGATTTGAGTAGATTCTTAGTATATTTACTTGATGAAACACAAATCTGAATTATTGAAAGGTTCAAATAATTTCAGAGTGAAGTTGAAGATCGTCGTGACAAGAGGATAAAATGTCTATGATATGATCATAGAGATAAATATCTGAGTTACGAGTTTGGCACACAATTAAGACATTGTGGAAATTGTTTCACAACTAATACCGCCTGGAACACCATTGTGTGATGGTGTGTCCGAACATCGTAACTGCAACCTATTGGATATGGTGCATACCATGATGTCTCTTATCGAATTAACACTATTGTTTATGGGTTAGGCATTAGACACAACCGCATTCACTTTAATAGGGCACCACACAATTCCATTAAGATGACTGCGTATGAACTATGGTTTAGAGAAACCTAAGTTGTCATTTCTTATAAAGTTTGGGGCTGCGATGCTTATGTGGAAAAGTTTCAGGCTGATAAGCTCGAACCAAAAGCGGATAAATGCATCTTCATAGGACACCCAAAAATAGTTGGGTATACCTCCTGTCTCAGATCCGGAAGCAAAAGGGATTGTTTCTAGAATCGGGTCCTTTCTCGAGGAAAAGTTTCTCTCAAAAGAATTGAGTGGGAGGATGGTGGAGACTTGATGAGGTTACTGAACCGTCACTTCAACTAGTGTGTAGCAGGGCACAGGAAGTTGTTCTTGTGGCGCCTACACCAGTTGAAGTGGAAGTTGATGATAGTGATCATGAAACTTCGGATCAAGTCACTACCAAACCTCGTAGGTCGACAAGGACACGTACTGCTTCAGAGTGGTGCGGTAATCCTGTCTTGAAGGTCATGTTGCTAGACAACAATGAACCTACGAGCTATGGAGAAGCGATGGTGGGCCTGGATTCCGACGAATGGCTCGAGGCCATAAAATCCGAGAGAGGATCCATGTATGAAACCAAAGTATAGACTTTGGAAGAACTACTTGCTGGTCGTAAGGCTGTTGGGTACAGATGGATTTTAAAAGGAAGACAGACAATGATGGTAAGTATCACCATTAAGAAATCTCGACTTGTCATTAAGATGTTTTCCGACAAGTTCAAGGAGTTGACTATGATGAGACTTTCTCACTCGTAGCGATGCTAATAGTCTGTTGAAATTATACTAGCAGTTCCTGCATTGTTTATGAAATTTTGTAGATAGGATGTCAAAACATTGTTTCCTCAACGATTTTCTTGAGGAAAGGTTGTATGTGATACAGCCAGAAGGTTTTGTCAATCCTAAAAGATGCTAACAAGTATGCAAAGCTCCAGCAATCCTTCTAAGGACTGGAGTAAGCATCTCGGAGTTGGAATATATGCTTTGATGAGATGATCAAAGATTTTGGGTTTATACGAAGTTTATTGGAAACTTGTATTTCCAAAGAAGTGAGTGGGAGCACTATAGCATTTCTGATGAGTATATGTTGTTGACATATTGTTGATCAGAAATGATGTAGAATTTCTGGAAAGCATATAGGGTTATTTAAAAGTGTTTTTCAATGGAAAACCTGGATTAAGATACTTGAACATTGAGCATCAAGATCTATAAGGATAGATCAAAAATCGCTTGATAGTACTTTCAAATGAATACGCACCGTGACAAGATTTCGAAGGAGTTCAAAATAGATTGGCAAATAAGGAGTTCTTGGTTGTGTTATAAGGTGTGAGTATTGAGTAAGACTCAAGACCTGACCATGGCCGAAGAGAGAGAAAGGATGAAGGTCGTCCCCTATGCTTTAGACGTAGGCTCTACAGTATGATATGCTGTGTACTGCACCTGAAGTGTGCCTTGCCATGAGTCAGTCAAGGGGTACAAGAGTGATCCACAAATGGATCACAGGACAGCGGTCAAAGTTATCCTTTGTGACTAGTGGACTAAGGAATTTTTCTCGATTATGGAGGTGGTAAAATAGTTCATCGTAAAGGGTTACGTCGATGCAAACTTTGACACTAATCTGGATAACTCTGAATAGTAAACCGGATTCATATAGTAGAACAGTTATTTGGAATAGTTCCAAATAGTGCGTGGTAGCTGCATCTACAAGATGACGTAGAGATTCGTAAAGCACACATGGATCTGAAAGGTTCAGACCCATTGACTAATAACCTCTCTCACAAGCAAGATACGATCAAACCCCATGGGTGTTGGATTCATTACGATCGCATAGTGATGTGAACTAGATTATTGACTCTAGTGCAAGTGGGAGACTGTTGGAAATATGCCCTAGAGGCAATAATAAAATCGTTATTATTATATTTCCTTGTTCATGATAATTGTATATTATTCATGCTATAATTGTATTAACTGGAAACCGTAATACATGTGTGAATACATAGACCACAACATGTCCCTAGTGAGCCTCTAGTTGACTAGCTCGTTGATCAATAGATGGTTATGGTTTCCTGACCATGGACATTGGATGTCATTGATAACGGGATCACATCATTAGGAGAATGATGTGATGGACAAGACCCAATCCTAAGCATAACACAAGATCGTGTAGTTTGTTTGCTAAAATCTTTTCTAATGTCAAGTATCATTTCCTTAGACCATGAGATTGTGCAAATCCCGGATACCGTAGGAATGCTTTGGGTGTGCCAAATGTCACAACAAAACTGGGTGGCTATAAAGGTGCACTACGGGTATCTCCGAAAGTGTCTGTTGGTTGGCACGAATCGAGACTGGGATTTGTCACTCCGTGTGACGGAGAGGTATCTCTGGGCCCACTCGGTAATGCATCATCATAATGAGCTCAATGTGACTAAGTAGTTAGTCACGGGATCATGCATTACGGAACGAGTAAAGTGACTTGCCGGTAACGAGATTGAACGAGGTATTGGGATATCGACGATGGAATCTCGGGCAAGTAACGTACCGATTGACAAAGGGAATTGTATACGGGATTGCTTGAATCCTTGACATCGTGGTTCATCCGATGAGATCATCATGGAACATGTGGGAGCCAACATGGGTATCCAGATCCTGTTGTTGGTTATTGGCCAGAGAGCTGTCTCGGTCATGTCTGCATGATTCCCGAACCCGTAGGGTCTACACACTTAAGGTTCGATGATGCTAGAGTTGTTATGGGAATTAGTGTGCAGTTACCGAATGTTGTTCGGAGTCCCGGATGAGATCCCGGACGTCACGAGGAGTTCCGGAATGGTACGGAGGTAAAGATTTATATATGGGAAGTCCTATTTTGGCCACCATAAAATGTTCGGGATTTTTCGGTATTGTACCAGGAAGGTTCTAGAAGGTTCTGGAGTGGGGCCCACCTGCATGGGGTAACCCACATGAACGTGGGTAGTGGGGGCAAGGCCCCACACCCCTGGTCAAGGCGCACCAAGATCCCCCCTTAGAAGGAATAAGATCATATCCCGAAGGGATAAGATCAAGATCCCTAAAAAAGGGGGATAACAATCGGTGGGAAAGGAAATGATGGGATTTCTTTCCTCCCACCTTTGCCAACGCCCCAATGGACTTGGAGGGCAAGAAACCATCCCCCTCCATCCCTATATATAGTGGGGAGGCGCATGGGAGCTTCACCCTGTTGGGGAACGTAGAAATTTCAAAAAAATTCCTACGCACACGCAAGATCATGGTGATGGCATAGCAACGAGAGGGGAGAGTGTTGTCCACGTACCCCCGTAGACCGTAAGCGGAAGCGTTATGACAACGCGGTTGATGTAGTCGTACGTCTTCACGATCCGACCGATCGAAGTACCGAACGTACGGCACCTCCGAGTTCAGCACACATTCAGCTCGATGACGATCCCCGGACTCCGATCCAGCAAAGTGTCGGGGATGAGTTCCGTCAGCATGACGGCGTGGTGACGATGATGATTCTCTACCGGCGCAGGGCTTCGCCTAAACTCCGCGACGATATGACCGAGGTGGAATATGGTGGAGGGGGGCACCGCACACGGCTAAGGAACGATCCGTAGATCAACTTGTGTTGTTCTGCCTAGAGGTGCCCCCCTGCCCCCGTATATAAAGGAGCAAGGGGGGAGGAGGCCGGCCCTAGGAGGGGGCGCGCCAAGGGGAGTCCTACTCCCATCAGGAGTAGGACTCCCTCCTTCCTTGTTGGAGTAGGAGAAGGGGGAAAGAGGGGGAGAGGAGGAAGGAAAAGGGGGCCGCACCCCTTGTCCAATTCGGACCAGAGGGGGGCTGCGCGCCTCCTTCCTTTCGGCCTCTCTCCTCTATTCCCGTATGGCCCAATAAGGCCCATATACTCCCCGGCGAATTCCCGTAACTCTCCGGTACTCCGAAAAATACCCGAATCACTCGGAACCTTTCCGAACTCCGAATATAGTCGTCCAATATATCGATCTTTACGTCTCGACCATTTCGAGACTCCTCATCATGTCCCCGATCTCATCCGGGACTCCGAACTCCTTCGGTACATCAAAAATCATAAACTCATAATATAACTGTCATCGAAACCTTAAGCGTGCGGACCCTACGGGTTCGAGAACTATGTAGACATGACCTAGAACTATTCTTGGTCAATAACCAATAGCGGAACCTGGATGCTCATATTGGCTCCTACATATTCTACGAAGATCTTTATCGATCAAACCGCATAACAACATACGTTGTTCCCTTTGTCATCGGTATGTTACTTGCCCGAGATTCAATCGTCGGTATCCAATACCTAGTTCAATCTCGTTACCGGCAAGTCTCTTTACTCGTTACGTAATACATCATCCCGCAACTAACTCATTAGCTACATTGCTTGCAAGGCTTATAGTGATGTGCATTACCGAGAGGGCCCAGAGATACCTCTCCGACAATCGGAGTGACAAAACCTAATCTCGAAATACACCAACCCAACATGTACCTTTGGAGACACCTGTAGTACTCCTTTATAATCACCCAGTTACGTTGTGACGTTTGGTAGCACCCAAAGTGTTCCTCCGGTAAACGGGAGTTGCATAATCTCATAGTTACAGGAACATGTATAAGTCATGAAGAAAGCAATAGCAATATACTAAACGATCAAGTGCTAGGCTAACGGAATGGGTCATGTAAATCACATCATTCTCCTAATGATGTGATCCCGTTAATCAAATGACAACTCATGTCTATGGTTAGGAAACATAACCATCTTTGATTAATGAGCTAGTCAAGTAGAGGCATACTAGTGACTATATGTTTGTCTATGTATTCACACATGTATCATGTTTCCAGCTAATACAATTCTAGCATGAATAATAAACATTTATCATGAAATAAGGAAATAAATAATAACTTTATTATTGCCTCTAGGGCATATTTCCTTCACACCCTTCCCCTGGCGCAGCCCTCTCCCTCCCCAACACCTCCTCCTCCTCCGTAGTGCTTGGCGAAGCTCTGCCGGAGAACTGCAAGCTCCACCACCACGCCGTCGTGCTGCCGGAGCTCTCCCTCAACTTTTCCTCTCCCCTTGCTGGATCAAGAAGGAGGAGACGTCCCCGGGCTGTACGTGTGTTGAACGCAGAGGCACCGTTGTTCGGTGCTTAGATCGGATTCGGCCGCGATCTGAATCGCTTAGTGAACGACTCCACCGACCGCGTTCTTGCAACGCTTCCGCATCGCGATCTTCAAGGGTGTGAAGATGCACTCCCCTCTCTCTCATTGCTAGTTACTCCATAGATTGATCTTGGTGATGCGTAGAAAATTTTGAATTTCTGCTAGGTTCCCCAACACTCTCTTCATACATGCGCACTCGAGGTGAGTCATGAATAATGTCGCAAGGTAACACAGCCTCTGCGCCGTACACCATGAAGAAAGGTGTATATCCGATAGTGCAGTTGGGCATGGTCCGCAGCCCCCAGAGTACGGAGTCGAGCTCCTCAACCCAGTGCTTGTCTGATTATTTCAATGTCCGCACTAGTCTGGGCTTAATGCCGCTCATAATAAGACCATTGGCTCATTCAACTTGACCGTTTGTTTGAGGGTGATAGACAGAGGCATAATCGAGCTTAATGCCCAGATTAACACACCAGGTTTTCACCTCATCGGCTGTGAAATTGGAGTCGTTATCGGTGATGATGCTGTGTGGAACACCATAATGGTGCACAACACCAGATATGAAGTCTATCACTGGTGCAGCTTCGGCCGTTTTAACTGGTTTGGCCTCTATCCACTTAGTGAATTTATCCACCATGACCAACAGATATTTTTTCCTATGGCTTCCTCCTTTAAGGGGTCCAATCATATGAAGCCCCCAGACCGCGAAATGCCAAGTGACGGGGATTGTTTGTAGAGCGGTGGGTGGCATATGGCTTTGGTTGGCGAAAAGCTGGCATCCGACGCAACATTGGACAAGGTCCTGTGCATCTGCTCGGGCCATCGGCCAATCGAAACATGTACGGAAAGCCTTGCTTACAAGGGCCCGAGCTGAGGCATGCTGACCACTGAGACTGGCATCAATTTCAGCCAAGAGCTGCCTTCCCTCTTCTTCGGAGATACATCTTTGAAGTACTCGCCTAGGAGGCGCTTAGGCACGCCTAGGCGCTAGGCGATGGCCCAACGCCTTGCCTAGGGCATAAATGGAAGTCTAGGCAGGGCAAGCAAGGATTTGTCTACCCAGGTGAGAAATCATGACATACTGGACTAATATGCCAAACGGGTCATATTCTAATGGCAGTACCTGGTAATTAACTTATTTATATGCCCTAAATTAATATGAACACACATATAATCATCACAAATACACCCTGATAGTGAAAACTATATTACCGCCAAGGCCGTGCCTAGGGCGCTTAAGCACCGCCTAGGCCCTAGGCGAAGGCCAACCGCCTCGCTTACGCCTACCGCTTTTTCCAACCTTCATATCCGGGCGCCTCTACAGACTAAGCCCTCCGGTTTATATAGACACCGGAGGGGACTAGGGTTGTACAAAGTCGGTTACAGAGAAAGGAATATTCATATCCAGGCGCCAAGCTTGCCTTCCACGCCAAGGAGAGTCCCATCCGGACACAGGTGAGAGTCTTTGGTCTTGTATCTTCACAGCTCATCAGTCCATCCCAATGTCAGTAGGTTTGATGCCCGAGGACCCCTTAATCTAGGACTCCCTCAGCCATAGCCCACCCACTTAATACCCTGCTCTCCTATGAACAACAATGAAAACATTGCTCAAGAAAAACTCTGCAGTGCTCACGCCTCAAAAACACAAATACTGCTCAAGCTGCTTGGTCCCAACTGTCGGCCGCTCCTTGTGCAATTCTCTCGTTTATATTGACTACATAGGTTGACAATGATGTGGGACCCTGATGTCAAGAAACCAGGAGGAAGCAAAAAAATAGTTGTACATAATAAGGAGGCACTTGCGTACGTACGACTATGGCCGTAGTGGGTCCCTACTGTCATCCAGTCAAAGTAAAGTCATCTCCTAAATCCTCGTGTTCATTGACCATGTTGACAATCCTCGGTGCCACAGCGAGCGTAACAACTCGAAGGACGACGGAGAGGGCCTCGCGGGCCCTACGGATGGTCTGATACAGTGCCCTTTGCTCATTCAGGAAGCCAGGATCATCAGATACCTATGAGGACGTTCAGGAGACTGAGACGGCATGAAACGACAAGTCCGCGCTTGGGAGCTCTGGTTTATTAAGATACAAGTGTAATTTACTCGTCATCGGAAACAACGCGTAAAATACATGCGTAATAAAACTGAGGGCCCGAGGTTTGTAAGTAAAACCGACGGGTTACGCGTGTAATTTGAGAGACCAGTGTATATTTTACTAGTCGAAATCGACAAACCAAGCGCTTCGCCCGAGTCCATCTGCTTTTATTTACAAGCATCAGCTTTACAAGCGGTTTTGGTTGGAAAACGACGATCCAATCACGGCCTAAGATGATGAGTTGGTTGGAAGATCATATGGTTTCATGTCTAACCTACCCGACTTGTCGTATAGGCTATGAATGAAACATAAGACGATGATCTTCTTAAGCACGGAAACAACAAAAGAGGATGATCTTCTTAACAAGCAAATCACTGGCATTGGATCAACATGCAAAACAATACGAATCATTATTCTTAGGAGGCACGGTGAACAGCTTGTGATGCCGCATGCCACAACATTCCAAGCTCAACTTTGCAATCAAACACAATGTCTGGCATTACATAGACAATATTCAGAACAAACTCTTAAAATACCTTACATAAGTCAACATTCATGTGACTATGCATCTCAGCAGAGTAACTATTTACTTCTAAACTGAACACGGGAATAGGAAAAAATGATCGACACTGCTCACAGCAAAGGGCATCCCACTCAAAAATATCAAATGCATGTCTTCTGGCTAACATCAATGAGCAAAATTTGACAAGGTTTTCCAATTCCAATATATTAAACTAGTGTCTTCTTGCTAACATCAATGATTAAATTTTGACAAGCTTTTCCCATTCAAAATATGTAATGCCTATGATCGTGGAACGGGCAGGGTTTTTCATCAGTTTGTCAGCTGATAGTCTGGTGGCTCAAGGTGACGACGAATGATTAGAGAACCATTTGATGTATTATGCATGATGAAGTATTATGGAGGACACAAACCATCTCAACATTTTGTGCAGTTCCACTAAAATCAAGCTGAGCATCCCTGTGGATTTCGCATTTATATGCTGCAAAAAACAAAGACACATCAGCACACACATGAATATTGGCCTCAGTGTCAACCCACCAATCAGTGGACTAACAAACTGAAAGACGGTAAACAGATTACAATAACCAGATGCCCCATCATTGTTGCTTAGAATGACATTGACAGACTTGGAGTCCTGTCATGGCTTCTTGTACTTGTTTGGGTACTTTTTGCCCAGTGCACTCCACGTTGTAGAGCTTTGCCTATGCTCACTATAGACTAGTCATGTCACCAGCATCTACTAATACTCTTTAAAGCTGATACGTCTCCAATGTATCTATAATTTTTGATTGTTCCATGATATTATATTACCCGTTTGGATGTTTATGGGCTTTACTTTACACATTTATATCATTTTTGGGACTAACCTACTAACCGGAGGCCCAGCCCGTATTGCTGTTTTTTTGCCTATTTCAGTATTTCGAAGAAAAGGAGTATCAAACGGAGTCCAAACGGAATGAAATCTGTGGGAGCGTGATTTTTGGAACGAACGTGATCCAGAGGACTTGGAGGGCAAGTCAAGAAGCAGCCGAGGCGGCCACGAGGGTGGAGGGCGCGCCCACCCCTACAAGGCGCGCCCCTATCTCGTGGGCCCCTCGGGTGGCCACTGACCTACTTCTTCCTCCTATATATATGCACGTACCCCGAGAACATCCAGGGAGCCAACTAAAAACTATTTCCACCATCGCAACCTTTTGTATCCGCGAGATCCCATCTTGGAGCCTTCGTCGGTGCTCCGTCGGAGGGGGAATCGACCATGGAGGGCTTCTACATCAACACCATAGCCCCTCCGATGATTTGTGAGTAGTTTACCACAGACCTTCGGGTCCATAGTTATTAGCTAGATGGCTTCTTCTCTCTTTTTGGATCTCAATACCATGTTCTCCTCGATCTTCTTGGAGATCTATTCGATGTAACTCTTTTTGCGGTGTGTTTGTCGAGATCCGATGAATTGTGGGTTTATGATCAAGTTTATCTATGAGAAATATTTGAATCTCCTCTGAATTCTTTTATGTATGATTGAGTTATCTTTGCAAGTCCCTTCGAATTATCAGTTTGGTTTGGCCTACTAGATTGATCTTTCTTGCAATGGGAGAAGTGCTTAGCTTTGGGTTCAATCGTGTGGTGTCCTTTCCCAGTGATAGTAGGGGTAGCAAGGCACGTATTGTATTGTTGTCGTCAACGATAAAAAGATGGGGTTTATATCATATTGCATGAGTTTATCCCTCTACATCATGTCATCTTTCTTAATGTGTTACTCTGTTCTTATGAACTTAATACTCTAGATGCATGCGGGATAGCGGTCGATGTGTGGAGTAATAGTAGTAGATGCAGGCAGGAGTCAGTCTACTTCTCGCGGATGTGATGCCTATATACATGATCATGCCTAGATAATCTCGTAATTATTTGCTTTTCTATCAATTGCTCGATAGTAATTTGTTCACCCACCGTAATACTTATGCTATCTTGAGAGAAGCCACTAGTGAAACCTATGGCCCCCGGGTCTATCTGTTATCATATAAGCTTTCAATCTACTTTTATTTGCATCTTTACTTTACCAATTTATATTATAAAATACCAAAAATATATTTATCTTATCATACTATCTCTATCAGATCTCACTTTTGCAAGTGGCCATGAAGGGATTGACAACCCCTTTATTGCGTTGGTTGCGAGTTCTTTGTTTGTTTGTGTAGGTGCGTGGGACTTTTGAGGAGCCTCCTACTGGATTGATACCTTGGTTCTCAAAAACTGAGGGAAATACTTACGCTCCTAATGATATGCATTTGTCTACTTTGATTGAGAATAATAATGTATCCATGGATGTGAATTTTGTTGGTAGGAATAGTTTTGGAAACAATGCTTATAGAGGAAACTTTAATCCTAGACCGTTCCCTAGTAATTCCTCTAATAATTATGGAAATTCCTACAATAATTCTTATGGTAATTTTAATAAGACGCCCTCTGATTTTGAGAATAGTGTGAAAGAATTTATGATCTCTCAAAAGAATTTTAATGCCTTGCTTGAAGAAAAATTACTCAAGGTTGATGATTTGGCTAGGAACGTTGATAGACTCTCACTTGATGTTGATTCTTTGAAACTTAGATCTACTCCTCCTAAGCATGATATCAATGAGTCTCTCAAAGCAATGAGAATTTCCATTGATGAGTGCAAGGAAAGAACCGCTAGATTGCGTGCTAAGAAACATTGCTTTATAAAAGCGCGTTCTTCTAGTTTCAATGAAAATAATGATGAAGATCTTAAAGTTATTGATGTGTCCCCTATTAGATCTTTGTTTTGCAATATGAATCTTAATAATGATGGGATTGGAGATTAGTCAACTTTAGTTAAAAGGCATCCCAATAATTCGGAGTTTTTAGATCTTGATGCTAAATTTGGTAAAAGTGGGATTGGAGAGGTCAAGACTTTAAATAGCATTGAACCCACTGGCTTGGATTTCAAGGAATTTGATTATGATAATTGTTCTTTATAAGGTTGTATTTCCTTGTTGCAATCCATTGTGAATTCTCCTCATGCTTATAGTCAAAATAAAGCTTTTACCAAACATATTGTTGATGCCTTGATGCAATCTTTTGATGAAAAACTTAATTTGGAAGTTTCTATACCTAGAAAACTTAATGATGAGTGGGAACTTACTATAAAGATTAAAATTAAAGATCATGAGTGTTATGCTTTGTGTGATTTGGGTGCTAGTATTTCCACGATTCCGAAAACTTTATGTGATATTCTAGGTTTCCATGATCTTGATGATTGCTCTTTAAATTTGCACCTTGCGGATTCCACCATTAAAAAGCCAATGGGAAGGATCAACAATGTTCTCATTGTTGCAAATAGAAATTTGGTGCCCGTAGATTTTACCGTTCTTGATATAGATTGCAATCTTTCTCGCCCTATTATTCTTGGTAGACCTTTCCTTAGAACGATTGGCGCGATTATTGATATGAAGGAAGGAAATATTAGATTCCAATTTTCATTAAGGAAAGGCATGGAGCACTTTCCAAGAAAGAAAGTCAAATTACCTTATGAATCTATCATGCGAGCTACTTATGAATTGAAAATCAAATATGGCACTACTTAGATCTATCCTCGCTTTTATGCCTAGCTAGGGGCGTTAAACGATAGCGCTAGTTGGGAGGCAACCCAATTTTATTTGTGTTTTTTGTTTTTGTTTCTGTTTAGTAATAAATTTTGCATTTACCCTCTGTTTAGATGTGTTTTTATGTTTTAATTAGTGTTTGTGCCAAGTAGAACCTATAGGATAACCTATGGTGATAGTTAATTTATTTCTGCTGAAAGATAGAAACTTTGCGCGCATGAAATTAGTTTTGTTAAATCACAGAAATGTGCTTTTGCGTTGATTCTTTTTGCTGTAGATCAATAGACAAATTGCCCAGGACTTCCTATTATGGTAGGATTTTTAGAGTTCCAGAAGTATTCGAGGGTTACAGATTGCTACAGACTATTCTGTTTTTGACAGATTCTGTTTTTCGTGTGTTGTTTGCTTATTTTGATGCATCTATGGCTAGTATTAAGTGGTATGAACCATAGAGAACTTGAAATACAGTAGGTTTAACATCAATATAAATAAATAATGAGTTCATTACAGTACCTTATGTGGTGGTTTTGCTTTCTTTCACTAACGGAGCTTATGAGATTTCCTGTTGAGTTTTGTGTTGTGAAGTTTTCAAGTTTTGGGTAAAGATTTGATGGACTATGGAATAAGGAGTGCAAGAGCCTAAGCTTGGGGATGCCCAAGGCACCCCATGATATTGAAGAATAGCCAAAAGCCTAAGCTTGGGGATGCCCCCGGAAGGCATCCCCTCTTTCGTCTTCGTTTATCGGTAACTTTACTTGGAACTATATTTTTATTCGCCACATGATATGTGTTTTGCTTGGAGCATCTTGTATGATATTAGTATTTGCTTTATAGTTTGCCACATTCATCGTTGCTGTACACACATTTTGGGAGAAGCCCATTTGATTGGAATTTATTAGAATACTCTATGTGCTTCACTTATATCTTTTGAGCTAGATAGTCTTTGCTCTAGTGCTTCACTTATATCTTTTAGAGCACGGTGGTGGCTTAATTTTGTAGAAATTGCTAGTCTCTCATGCTTCACTTATATTATTTTTAGAGTCTCTTAGAACAGCATGGTATTTGCTATGGTTATAAAATTGGTCCTAGAATGGTGGGCATCCAAGTTGGGTATAATAAAAACTATCATAGGAAGTGAATTGGATGCTATGATCAATTTGATACTTGATAATTGTTTTGAGATATGGAGGTAGTGATATTAAAATCATGCTAGTTGGGTGATTATGAATTTAAAGAATGCTTGTGTTGAAGTTAGCAAGTCCCGTGGCATGCACGTATGGTTAAAGTTGTGTGACAAATTTGAAACATGAGGTGTTCTTAGATTGTGCATCCTTATGAGTGGCGGTCGGGGATGAGCGATGGTCTTTTCCTACCAATCTATCCCTCTAGGAGCATGCGCATAGTGCTTGGTTTTTGATGACTTGTAGATTTTTGCAATAAGTATATGAGTTCTTTTGACTAATGTTGAGTCCACGGATTATACGCACTTTTACCTTTCCATCATTGCCCTTTCTCACCTTGAGAGTTGGTGCAAACTTCGCCGGTGCATCCAAACCCCGTGATATGATACGCTCTATCACACATAAACCTCCTTATATCTTCCTCAAAACAGCCACCATACCTACCTATTATGGCATTTCCATAGCCATTCTGAGATGTATTGCCATGCAACTTTCCACCGTTCCGTTTATCATCATGACACGCATTACTATTGTCATATTGCCATTGCATGATCATGTAGTTGACATCGTATTTGTGGCAATGCCACTTTGCATAATTTTTCATACATGTCACTCTTGATTCATTGCCCATCCCGGTACACCGCCGGAGGCATTCATATAGAGTCATATCTTGTTCTAGTTTTGAGTTGTAATTCATGAGCTGTAAATCAATAAAAGTGTGATGATCATCATTATTAGAGCATTGTCCCCAAAGAAAAAAAAGAAAGTCCAAAAAAAGGCCAAAGAAAAAAAGGAAAAAGGAAGAAAGGCCAAAAAAGAAAGAAAGGCCCAAAAAAGAAAAAGGAAAAAAGGAAAATAAATAAAAAGGGGGCAATGTTACTATCTATTTTCCACACTTGTGCTTCAAAGTAGCACCATGTTCTTCATATAGAGAGAGTCTCATATGTTGTCACTTTCATATACTAGTGGGAATTTTTCATTATAGAACTTGGCTTGTATATTCCTACGATGGGCTTCCTCAAAATGCCCTAGGTCTTTGTGAGCAAGCAAGTTGGATGCACACCCACTAGTTTTCTTTTGTTGAGCTTTCATATATTTATAGCTCTAGTGCATCTGTTGCATGGCAATCCCTACTCCTCATGTTGACGTCAATTGATGGGCATCTCCATAGCCCGTTGATTATCCTCATCAATGTGAGACTTTCTCCTTTTTTGTCTTCTCCACACAATCCCCATAATCATATTCTATTCCACCCATAGTGTTATATCCATGGCTCACGCTATTGTATTGCGTGAAAGTTGAAAAAGTTTGAGATTATTTAAGTATGAAGCAATTGCTTGGGTTGTCCTCGGGGGTGTATAATTTGGGAGCATTTTTGTGTGATGAAAATGAAGCATAGCCTAACTATATGATTTTTGTAGGGATGAACTTTCTTTAGCCATGCTATTTTGAGAAGACATGATTGCTTTGATTAGTATGCTTGAAGTATTACTATTTCTTATGTCAATATGAACTTTTATTTTGAATCATTGGGATCTGAACATTCATGCCACAATAAAGAAAAATACATTGAGAATTATGCTAGGTAGCATTCCACATCAAAAATTCTGTTTTTATCATTTACCTACTCAAGGATGAGCAGGAATTAAGCTTGGGGATGCTTGATACGTCTCCAACGTATCTATATTTTTGATTGTTCCATGCTATTATATTACCCGTTTTGGATGTTTATGGGCTTTACTTTGCACATTTATATCATTTTTGGGACAAACCTACTAACCGGAGGCCCAGCCCGTATTGCTGGGTTTTCTTTTGCCTATTTCAGTATTTCGAAGAAAAGGAATATCAAGCGGAGTCCAAATGGAATGAAATCTTCGGGAGCGTGATTTTTGGAACGAACATGATCCAGAGGACTTGGAGTGCAAGTCAAGAAGCAGCCGAGGCGGCCACGAGGGTGGAGGGCGCACCCACCCCTACAGGGCGCGCCCCTATCTCGTGGGCCCCTCGGGCGGCCACTGACCTACTTCTTCCTCCTATATATACCCACGTACCCCGAGAACATCCAGGGAGCCAACGAAAAACTATTTCCACCATCGTAACCTTCTGTATCCGCAAGATCCCATCTTGGAGCCTTCGCCGGCGCTCCGCCGGAGGGGGGATCGACCATGGAGGGCTTCTACATCAACACCATAGCCCCTCCGATGAGTTGTGAGTAGTTTACCACAGACCTTCGGGTCCATAGTTATTAGCTAGATGCCTTCTTCTCTCTTTTTGGATCTCAATACCATGTTCTCCTTGATCTTCTTAGAGATCTATTCGATGTAACTCTTTTTGCGGTGTGTTTGTCGAGATCCGATGAATTGTGGGTTTATGATCAAGTTTATCTATGAGAAATATTTGAATCTCCTCTGAATTCTTTTACGTATGATTGAGTTATCTTTGCAAGTCTCTTCGAATTATCAATTTGGTTTGGCCTACTAGATTGATCTTTCTTGCAATGGGAGAAGTGCTTAGCTTTGGGTTCAATCTTGCGGTGTCCTTTTCCAGTGACAGCAGGGGCAGCATGGCACGTATTGTATTGTTTCCATCGAGGATAAAAAGATGGGGTTTATATCATATTGCATGAGTTTATCCCTCTACATCATGTCATCTTTCTTAATGCGTTACTCTGTTCTTATGAACTTAATAGTCTAGATGCATGCTGGATAGCGGTTGATGTGTGGAGTAATAGTAGTAGATGTAGGCAGGAGTCGGTCTACTTGTCACGGACGTGATGCCTATATACATGATCATGCCTAGATAATCTCATAATTATTCACTTTTCTATCAATTGCTTGACAGTAATTTGTTCACCCACAGTAATACTTATGCTATCTTGAGAGAAGCCACCAGTGAAACCTATGGCCCCCGGGTCTATCTTTTATCATATAAGCTTTCAATCTACTTTTATTTGCATCTTTACTTTTCCAATTTATATTATAAAATACCAAAAATATATTATCTGATCATACTATCTCTATCAGATCTCACTTCCGCAAGTGGCCGTGAAGGGATTGACAACCCCTTTATTGCGTTGGTTGCGAGTTCTTTGTTTGTTTGTGTAGGTGCGTGGGACTTTTGAGGAGCCTCCTACTGGATTGATACCTTGGTTCTCAAAAACTAAGGGAAATACTTACGCTACTATTGATGAAGCTATGTACCTAGGGTAGGGTCATGGACCTGTCCAAGATACCATCCCCAAGGACATCTCTAGAAGAAACCACCTTCCAATCGACCCGGAAGTGTTCCACTCGACGGACTCGAAGACACTCGACCGCCAGGAGATCTAAAGTCACTCTGCACGCGAACGGTCGGTCATTAAGCAGCCTTTATGGTCATCATAGCACTTTATTTGTGGCGTTACCAGTAACGCCCGACCTTAATGTACTTTAAACCCTGCATAACTGAGGGCCGGAGGGGTCTGGCGGACTCTATATAAGCCACCCCCTCCTCAGTGTAAAGGGTTCGCACCCCTGTAACTCATACGTGTATAATCCAGTCGACTGCCTCTGGGCTCCGAGACGTAGGGCTGTTGCTTCCTCCGAGAAGAGCCTGAACTCGTAAATCTCTTGCGTATACAACTACTCCATATCTAGGATCTTGCCTCTCCATTCCTACCCCCTATTCTATTGTCAGACTTAGAACCACGACAGTTGGCGCTCACTGTGGGGCTGGTGTCTTAGAGACTTATTGGAGAAGTTGCGATTTTTCCGATCTCTTTCATCATGGTTTCAGGTGGAGTTTTGGTCGAGGACCGCGAGATCCGTTTCGGCGCGCTCACATTCATCGCCGATGACTCCGCTTGGCTTCAGGAGGCTCCGCTCGACATCGACGCGCTCCCTGTCCGCGGGGCGACGCACTTTCGCGCTGCGTCCGCGGCGTCCTTCTACGGCAACCGTCGACCCAGTATCGGTCGGCCCCTGTGTCGTCCTCCCTCCCTGTCTCCCGCTGGCGCAAGCGCTCCGGTCGGTCGAGGCTTCAGCTGTGGGTGAGGCACGCGGTGGCTCGCCAGTCGGCCAC
This sequence comes from Triticum dicoccoides, assembly GCF_002162155.2. Lineage (NCBI taxonomy): Eukaryota > Viridiplantae > Streptophyta > Magnoliopsida > Poales > Poaceae > Triticum > Triticum dicoccoides. The sequence goes on from NC_041387.1 coordinate 413,300,863, forward strand.
CCCCCAAGTCGCGGCAATCGAGCCCGACGAATCTCTCTACGGCCTGTTCGACCTGTCGACTGGCTCCGCAGAGACTGCATCCGAGTGCGACAGCAGTGATCCAGCGGCAGAGGTTCTGATGGTCAATGGACCTCGTAGTCCTCCCGGTTTTCCCCGTGCTGACGGAGGCGACGGCGGAGGCGATCCGGTGCAGGTCCACGAAGAGTATCTCCCCGAGCCCCTCACTTAGCTGCAGAGGGAAGAACTTCACCGCCGGAACATGGATGCGCTGCACACTCCTATCGTTGGAGAAACCCCCGAGGCTCGTGCCTTAGAGGATGCGCGCCTGGCCAACTTGGCTGAGCGCACTCGACTGGAGAACCTCCAGCGAGCACTCGACGAGCGTGCGCGGCAACAGGTTCCAGAAACCAGTCGACGTCAACTCTTTCCACCACCGACTCAGGTATATCGAACTCCGATTCAGAATTTAGCAGCTGCAGCCCGTATAGCAGAGTCGATTCAGCCTTCCTAGTCAGAGGCTGGCAGAGGCTTGTTACAGATCAGGGCATTACTCCGGGCAGCAGGAGATCGAAATTCAGCTGTATCACAGTCACATAATAGGATTCACAGTAGATCCGTCACTGTGAATACAGTCCAGTCGGCCCATAGCCCAAGATCGCCCCCAAGGCATGAGGAATGTGGAGACCGGCGTGATCAGTACAAGAACCGTGAGCAGTATGATCACCGACTCGATCGCAATGATCGACGTCGAGTGCCCACCCCTCCCCCAAGGGGTGGATCGTACGCGCCTCGACAGCAGGATGACAGACGTCGGCACAGTGTTGGGCGAAGGATTCCAGTCAATCCCAGGGAACCAGGCTTTGATGCGAGATCCATTATCGTTCAAGGTTTGGTCAACAGGAACAGAGCTCACCGAGAAGGTCATGACAGATATGTACCCACCAGCAGCAGAGTACACGTCTCAAGACCAGAGTGTTTCAGTAGAGCCATCAGGGCTGCGGTGATCCCTCCCAACTTTAGGTTGGCGACTGGAGTCAGTAAGTTCACTGGTGAGTCCAAGCCTGATACTTGGCTTGAAGACTACCGAGTGGTTGTTCAGATTGGCGGCGGCAACGATGAGGTGGCCATGAAACACCTGCCTCTTATGTTGGAGGGCTCGGCTAGAGCATGGTTGAATCAGTTAGCACCGAGCAGCATTTACACTTGGGAAGATCTTGCCTGAGTGTTTGTCAGAACATTTGAAGGAACTTGCAAGCGACCAACAGGGTTGACAGAGCTGCAATCTTGTGTGCAGAAGTCGAATGAAACTCTGAGGGATTACATCCAGAGATGGATCACGTTGCATCACACGGTAGAGAATGTATCTGATCACCAAGCAGTCTGTGCCTTCAAGGAAGGCGTTAAATACAGAGAGTTAAGTCTGAAATTCGGTCGTACCGGAGACATGTCTCTGAGTCGAATGATGGAGATCACCAAGGATGCCAATGGTGAAGAAGAGGATCAGCTCCGAAGTGGCAAGAACAAGTCAGTCGCCCACGAAACCGGAGGAGGGAACTCCAGTCGGAAGCAAAAGCGAAAAGCCGAGCCAGCTGCTCCTGGAGAAGCCTTGGCCATGACTCAAGGAAAGTTTAAAGGGAAGCCCAAAGGGTCTTGGAACCCTAAGAAGGTGAAGGACAAGGAAGGGAATGACGTGATGGATTTGCCGTGCCACATCCACACGAAGAAAGATGAGGAAGGTAAATTCATTTACCCGAAACATACCACTCGACAGTGTCGGCTCTTGATCCAGCAATTCCAGGGGAAACAGCCCAAAGATAAGGAAAAGGAGTCGGACAAAGTTGAAGACGAAGAAGATAGTGATGATGGATATCCCTAGGTCAATTCCACCCTGATGATTTTTGCTGATGTCGAAAGCAAAAGTCGATTGAAAGTTATCAACCGAGAAGTGAATATGGTTGCTCCGGCGACACCCAGTTATCTGAAATGGTCTCAGACTGCCATCACATTCGACCAGTCCGATCATCCGACACACATAGCCACCCCTGGGAGGCAAGCTTTGGTGGTCGACCCAGTCATCGAAGGCACTCGACTGACTAAAGTCTTGATGGATGGTGGCAGTGGCCTGAATATATTGTATGCAGAGACATTGAAAGGGATGGGCATTCCAATGTCCAGACTCAGTACCAGCAACATGAGTTTCCATGGAGTCATTCCTGGAAAGAAGGCTGAGTCACTCGGCCAAATTGCTCTTGATGTGGTTTTCAGTGATTCCAAGAATTACCGCAAAGAAAAGTTGACGTTTGAAGTTGTGGATTTCCAGAGTGCTTATCACGCTATTTTGGCAGGCCAGCTTATGCACGTTTCATGGCTTGACCATGTTATGTGTACCTCAAATTGAAGATGCCTGGTCCCAAAGGTGTGATCACTATTACTGGTAATTGAAGAAGGCGGAAGAGTGCTTTCAGAAAGGCTCAAAGATCACCGATTCTCAGATGGCAGTGGTAGAGCTGGAGGAATACCAGAAAACTGCAGACCCGAGCGATTTGTTGTGAGCCAAGAAGCCCGCTACGGAATCAGCATTTCAGTCGTCCGGTGAGACAAAACCGATTCACATTCACCCGACCGACCCCAGTGCTGCTCCGACTCATATCTCTACGACACTCGACTCCAAATAGGAAGAAGCGCTCATCCAGTTCCTCTGTGAGAACTGGGACATCTTCGCATGGAAGCCTTCTTGAAAGAACGAGGATGTCGCCTAGAGGGGGGGGGTGAATAGGCACTTTAAAATAATTACGGTTTAGGCTTGAACAAATGCGGAATAAACCTAGCGGTTAATTTGTCAAGCACAAAACCTACAACAACTAGGCTCACCTATGTGCACCAACAACTTATGCTAAGCAAGATAAGCAACTATGTGATAGCAAGATATATGACAAAGAACAATATGGCTATCACAAAGTAAAGTGCATAAGTAAAGGGGCTCGGGTAAGAGATAACCGAGGCACACAGAGACGATGATGTATCCCGAAGTTCACACCCTTGCGGATGCTAATCTCTGTTTGGAGCGGTGTGGAGGCACAATGCTCCCCAAGAAGCCACTAGGGCCACCATAATCTCCTCACGCCCTCGCACAATGCAAGATGCCGTGATTCCACTAAGGGACCCTTGAGGGCGGTCACCGAACCCGTACAAATGGCGACCCTTGCGGGCGGTCACCAAACCCGTACACTTTGGCAACCCTTGGGGGCGGTCACCGATACCCGTCAAATTGCTCGGGGCGATCTCCACAACCTAATTGGAGACCCCGACGCTTGCCCGGAGCTTTACACCATAATGATTGAGCTCCGAACACCACCAACCGTCTAGGGCACCAAGGCACCCAAGAGGAACAAGCTCTAGGGTGCCCAAACGCCCAAGAGTAATAAGCTTCTCAAACTTCACTTCCACGTATCACCATGGAGAACTCAAACCGATGCACCAAATGCAATGGCAAGGGCACACGGAGTGCCCAAGTCCTTCTCTCCCAAATCCCACCAAAGCAACTAATGCTAGGGAGGAAAATGAGAGGAAGAACGAAAGAAGAACACGAAGAACTCCAAGATCTAGATCCAAGGGGTTCCCCTCACTTATAGGAGAAAGAGATTGGTGGAAACGTGGATCTAGATCTCCTCTCTCTTTTCCCTCAAGAACTAGCAAGAATCCATGGAGGGATTGAGAGTTAGCAAGCTCGAAGAAGGTCAACAATGGGGGAAGAACACGAGCTCAAAGGATTAGGTTCATTGGGGAAGAAGACCCTCTTTTATAGGTGGGGGAAAAACCAACCGTTATCCCACTCACCAGCCCCGCATAGAGCGGTACTACCGCTAGGGAAGGGCGGTACTACCGCTCAACCCAGCGGTACTGCTGCGCTGCCAGGGCCCTGACCCCAGGGCGGTACTACCGCCTGGGAAGAGCGGTACTACTGCTTAGGGCGGTACTACCGCTCCTACTGCCGCCCTTAGTGCCGCAAAACCCAACACGAAAAACTTCGTTCGAGAATCGAGGCGGAAGTAGCCCAGACGCACAGCGGTACTACGGCCGAAAAACCCCAAGCGGTACTACCGTTCGGAGAGAGGTACTACTGCTTGGAGCGGTACTACCGCTGGGGAGCTTCGGCGGTACTACCGTTGTGGACCGCGGTACTACCGCTGGCGCCAGCCTTAAGCCACTACCGCTAAAACAAAGAATACTCCAAGGAAACCAGAACTGCCATAACTTCTGCAAATGAGCTCCGAATTGAGCAAACTCAAGCTTGTTGGATAAAGCTTGTTATAGTAAGAAGAGGCAGGGGAGGTATGCTTAGCAAACAAAGGAGTGAAATCTCCAACCAAGAAGAACCGGCATACCCTCCAACATCAAAAACATCATAGAAGATGCATGTGAACTCCGTTTTCGATGAACTCGAGCTTGTCATAAAAATGACCATAAGCTCCAAATCTCACAAGGAGAAGAAACAAACAAGAACCAAAAAGAAGATGCAAGGATGCAATGGTTTGAGCTCTCTACGAACGATACGATCAAGCAGCTCATCGAGAGCCCCCCTCGATAGTACGGCAATCAATCCTATAACCCGGTCTCCCACAACTACCGTGAGACCGGTAAAATAGAAAACCTATCAAGGGCAAACCTTTGCCTTGCACATGGTCCACTTGAGCTAGATGATGACGATCTTGACTCCCTCAAGTTGGACAACCTTTCTTGATTGCATTGGCTCGAAGAAGACTAGTTGATTGCTCCCTCATACTCCACTCTTCTGCACATCTTCTGCACATCTTCACAAGTCCATTGTCGGCAGAATGGACGGCAAGCTTCAAGCATATGATCTCTTCGTGATGATTCTACTTGAGCTTGCACACCGCCACCTAACCCCACAAAGAACTCGCACGAAGACCATGGGTTAATACACAAAGCGTAATTGACCATGCTTACCATACCATGGGATCGCTTGATCCCTCTTGGTACATCTTCTATGCTTTGTGTGTTGATCAACTTGATTCATTCTTTGACTTAGTCTTGATCAACCTTGACTCTTTCCAACTCTCTTCATTTGGATGATGTCTTGAAGGTAAACATGAATGATCACACAATCTTCTTCTTCAAGACATGCTTGCAATAAGCTCAACACTCATAAGACCAATCTTTGGATAATTCCTTAATAGCAACTTGGTCATCACAAACTCTCCTTGAAACCAACAAATGGACTCCAAGAAAAGCCTATGGACAAACCCTTCAAATATAACTCAAGGCAACCATTAGTCCATAGAGATTGTCATCAACCGCATGTTCTTTCACTTCTGACATGCCGGGTGTTCCCAGGGGGCTGGCTGAGCATCGTCTATGAGTCGACTCAAAAGTGAAACCTGTCAAGGAACATCTTCGACGGTCCGCCGTCCAGAAGATAAAGGCCATTGGTGAGGAGGTGGCTCGACTCTTAGCAGCGGAGTTTATCCAAAAGATTTACCACTCCGAGTGGCTCGCCAATGTTGTCATGGTCCCCAAGAAGGACAAGTCACTTCGCATGTGCATTGACTTCAAACATATCAATTGGGCATGCCCGAAAGATCATTTTTTCCTCTCCCCCACATCGACCAAATAGTCGACTCGACTGTGGGATGTGAGCGCCTGTCTTTTTTAGACGCCTATTCCGGTTACCATCAAATCCGTCTGTATGGACCCGACGAGATCAAAACAGCTTTCATCACTCCATTCGGGTGCTTCTGTTATGTCACCATGCCATTCGGCCTCAAGAATACCGGAGCCACGTTCATGAGGATGATTCAGAAGTGTTTGCTCACTCAAATCAGTCAGAATGTGGAAGCATACATGGATGATATTGTGGTCAAATCACGGAAGGGTTCCGACCTGCTGACTGACCTTGCTGAAACATTTGCCAACCTCAGGAGGTATGATATCAAGCTTAATCCATCAAAGTGCACATTCGGAGTTCCTGGCGGAAAGTTACTCGGTTTTCTCGTTTCTGAACGAGGAATCGACGCCAACCCAGAAAAAGTTGGTACTATACTCCGGATGAAACGCCCCGTGCGTGTGCACGATGTCTAGAAGCTTACTGGATGCTTGGCCGCTTTAAGTCGATTCATCTCTCGCCTGGGTGAAAAGGCATTGCCTCTTTACCGACTGATGAAGAAGTCAGACAAGTTCGAGTGGACTCCCGAAGCTGATGCAGCGTTTGCAGAGCTAAAAGCCCTACTCTCCACCCAGCCGGTGCTTGCTGCCCCAATCAGCAAAGAGCCTTTGCTGCTTTACATTGCAGCCTCAGGACAAGTCGTCAGTACAGTGCTTACGGTCGAGCGGGAAGAAGAAGGAAAAACCTTTAAAGTTCAGTGCCTAGTATATTATCTTTCTAAAGTTTTGACCCCATCAAAGCAAAGATACCCTCAATATCAGAAGCTTGTATATGGGATTTATATGACCACGAAGAAGGTTGCTCATTACTTCTCTGACCATTCCATTATAGTCGTCAGCGACGCCCCATTGTTAGAGATTCTGCACAACAGAGATGCAACTGCTCGAGTGGCAAAATGGGCGATTGAACTCCTTCCCCTTGATATCAAGTTTGAGGCAAAGAAAGTCATCAAGTCCCAAGCAATAGCAGATTTCATCGCCGAGTGGATTGAACAGCAACTGCCGACTCAAGTTCACTCGGAGCACTGGACCATGTTCTTTGATGGCTCTAATATGCTGAATGGTTCCGGTGCTGGGGTAGTGTTGGTTTCCCCCCGAGGAGATAAGCTCAGATATGTGCTCCAGATTCACTTTGATTCCTCCAATAACGAAGCAGAATACGAAGCACTTTTGTATGGGTTGCGTATGGCCATTTCACTCGGCGTCCGTCGCCTCATGGTCTATGGCGACTCAGATTTGGTAGTTAACCAAGTGATGAAGGAGTGGGACGTCAGAAGTTCAGCCATGACTGGTTACTGCAATGCAGTGAGAAAGCTGGAGAAGAAATTCGAGGGGTTAGAGCTTCATCATATACCCCGACTGAAAAATCAAGCGGCTGATGATTTGGCAAAAATAGGTTCCAAGAGAGAAGCCATTCCCAGTAATTTGTTTTTGGAACACATCCACACACCATCAGTTCAAGAGGATCCTTTCACCGAAGAAGCCCCGCGGCCAAAAAGTGTCACGGATCCGACTGAAGTTGAGGTCCCAGCTGTGGTCAACCTGATCATGGAAGTTTTGGTCATCACTCCCGACTGGACAGTGCCGTACATCTCGTATATCCTAAGGAAATAGCTCCCAGAGAATGAAGAAGAGGCTCGACAGATCGTCCGTCGATCCAAGGCCTTTACCGTGATAAAGGGACAGTTATACAGAGAGAGCATGACTGGAGTCAGTCAGAAATGTATAACACCAGAAGAAGGTCAGATAATTCTTGATGATATCCACTCGGGGACCTGTGGTCACCATGCGTCTTCTCGGACCATTGTGGCTAAAGCATACCGAGCAGGGTTTTACTGGCCAAGAGCAAATGAAATGGCGAAAGAGATAGTCGACAAGTGTGAAGGATGTCAGTTCTATTCCAATATGTCACACAAGACCGCCTCAGCCTTGAAGACTATTCCACTCGTCTGGCCCTTTGCTGTTTGGGGGTTGGATATGGTCGGACCACTGAGAACTGGCAGGAGCGGCTTCACTCACTTGCTAGTGGCAGTCGACAAGTTTACTAAATGGATTGAAGCTAAACCTATCAAGAATCTCGATGCTTGCACTGCTATCAGTTTTGTCAGAGAGTTGATATTCAGATATGGAGTTCCACATAGCATCATCACTGATAATGGGTCAAACTTCGATTCCGACAAGTTCAAAGCCTTTTGCGCCTCTCAAGGCACACGAGTCGACTACGCTTCAGTCGCTCACCCCCAGTCGAATGGACAAGCGGAAAGAGCAAACGACCTAATTCTCAAAGGACTGAAACCCCGATTGATGCGTGATCTCAAGCATGCAGCAGGCGCGTGGGTCGACGAACTTCCATCAGTTCTTTTGGGATTGAGGACCACTCCTAATCGATCGACTGGGTGAACTCCATTCTTTCTGGTCTATGGAGCTGAAGCAGTTCTGCCGAGTGACTTGCTTCACAATGCACCCCGAGTCGAGCTCTACTCTGAAGATGAAGCAGAACAAGCCTGGCAGGATGCAGTCGACCTCCTAGAAGAGGAAAGAGAGATGGCCTTGATCCGCTTGACTATCTATCAGCGAGACTTGCATCGATTCCATGCCAGAAATGTGAAGAGTCGAGCCTTCCAAGAAGGAGACTTGGTCCTCTGAGTGGATCAACATAAGCCACACAAGCTCGCTCCTACTTGGGAAGGCCCCTTCATCGTCACCAAAGTTCTCCACAATGGATCATACCGTCTTTACAATGTCAATCACCAGATTGATGAGCCACGAGCTTGGAATGTGGAGCTGCTTCGCCCCTTTTATACTTAAGTACTCACATGGATGAGATGTAATAAAAAGTACCTCTGTAGTTTGTTTATCAAAGACAAGAGTGTTATAATTTTCCCAGTGATTGTTGTTGCTTTTGTTTATGCGAGAAATCCCCCTGTGGGTGGCTTAGGTGCGAATCCGTTTCGCCTAAGTTTGTAAAAAAAATCCCTGCCAAGTGACGAGCAAGCCTCTCACTCGGGGGCTTAGCTGTGAATCCATTTCGCCTAAGTATTTGAAAATCCTACCGAGTGGAGAGCAAACCTCCCACTCAGGGGCTTAGCTGCAGTCTAGTACTCGCCTAAGTATTTGAAAATCCTACCGAGTGGTGAGCCAGCCTCTCACTCATGGGCTTAGCTGCGAATCCGTTTCGCCTAAGTATTTGAAAATCCTACCGAGTGGAGAGCAAACCTCCCACTCGGGGGCTTAGCTGCAGTCCAGTACTCGCCTAAGTATTTGAAAATCCTACCGAGTGGAGAGCAATCATCCCACTCGGGGACTTAGCTGCAGTCCAGT
>NC_041387.1:413309875-413311385 GCF_002162155.2 Triticum dicoccoides
CCAAGAGCAAATGAAATGGCGAAGGAGATAGTCAACAAGTGTGAAGGATGTCAGTTCTATTCCAATATGTCACACAAGCCCGCCTCAGCCTTGAAGACCATTCCACTCGTCTGGCCCTTCGCTGTTTGGGGGTTAGATATGGTTGGACCACTAAGAACTGGCAGGAGCGGCTTCACCCATGTACTGGTGGCAGTCGACAAGTTCACTAAGTGGATTGAAGCTAAGCCTATCAAGAATCTTGATGCCTGCACTGCTATCAGCTTCATCAGAGAGTTGATATTCAGATATGGAGTTCCTCACAGCATCATCACGGATAATGGGTCAAACTTCGATTCCGATAAATTCAGAGCCTTTTGCGCTTCTCAAGGCACGCGAGTCGACTACTCTTCCGTCGCTCACCCCCAGTCGAATGGACAAGCAGAAAGAGCAAACGGCCTAATTCTCAAAGGACTGAAACCCCGGTTGATGCGTGATCTCAAGCACGCAGCAGGCGCGTGGGTCGACGAACTTCCTTCAGTTCTTTGGGGATTGAGGACCACTCCTAATCGGTCAACTGGGCGAACCCCATTCTTTCTGAACTATGGAGCTGAAGCAGTTCTGCCAAGTGACCTGCTTCACAATGCACCCCGAGTCGAGCTCTACTCAGAAGATGAAGCAGAACAAGCCCGGCAGGATGCAGTCGACCTTCTAGAAGAAGAAAGAGAGATGGCCATGATCCAATCGACTATCTATCAGCAGGACTTGCATCGATTCCATGCCAGAAACATGAAGAGTCGAGCCTTCCAAGAAGGAGACTTGGTCCTCCGAGTGGATCAACAGAAGCCACACAAACTCGCCCCTACTTGGGAAGGCCCCTTCATCGTCACCAAAGTTCTTCACAATGGAGCGTACCGTCTTTACAATGTCGATCACCAGGTTGATGAGCCACGAGCTTGGAATGCGGAGCTGCTCCGCCCCTTTTATACTTAAGTATTCACTCGGATGAGATGTAATAAAAAGTACCTCTGTAGTTTGTTTATCAAAGAAAAGAGTGTTATAATTTTCCCAGTGATTGTTCTTGCTTTTGTTTACGTGAGAAATCCCCCAGTGGGTGGCTTAGCTGCGAATCCGTTTCGCCTAAGTTTGTAAAAAAGATTCCTACCGAGTGATGAGCGAGCCTCTCACTCGGGGGCTTAGCTGCGAATCCGTTTCGCCTAAGTATTTAAAAATCATACCAAGTGAAGAGCAACCCTCCCACTCGGAGGCTTAGCTGCAGTCCAGTACTCGCCTAAGTATTTGAAAATCCTACCCAGTGGAGAGCAAACCTCCCACTCGGAGGCTTTGTTGCAGTCTAGTACTCACCTAAGTATTTGAAAATCCTACCGAGTGGAGAGCAAACCTCCCACTCGGAGGCTTAGCTGCAGTCCAGTACTCGCCTAAGTATTTGAAAATCCTACCGAGTGGAGAGCAAACCTCCCACTCGGGGGCTTAGCTGCAGTTCAGTACTCGCCTAAGTATTTGAAAATCCTAT
>NC_041387.1:413311395-413328356 GCF_002162155.2 Triticum dicoccoides
GTGGAGAGCAATCATCCCACTCGGGGGCTTAGCTGCAGTCCAGTACTAGCCTAAGTATTTGAAAATCCTACCGAGTGGAGAGCAATCCTCTCACTCGGGGGCTTAGCTGCAGTCCAAGTACTCACCTAAGTATTTGAAAATCCTACTGAGTGGAGAGCAACCCTCCCACTCGGGGGCTTAGCTGCAGTCCAGTACTCGCCTAAGTATTTGAAAATCCTACCGAGTGGAGAGCAATCCTCCCACTCGAGGGCTTAGCTGCAGTCCAGTACTCGCCTAAGTATTTGAAAATTCTACCGAGTGGAGAGCAAACCTCCCACTTGGGGGCTTAGCTACAGTCCAGTACTCGCCTAAGTATTTAATCCATTCCGATCCGCAAGGACGACGAGGTGCAGGTCGACTGCTACCTTCTCCTTCGGAGCTACACCACAAATACAATGTGCGCTCTATAAGGATGACAAGGTGCAGGTCGACTGCTACCTTCCCCTTCTGAGCTACGCCACAGATACAATGTGCGCTCCATCCTGATCCGCAAGGACGCAAGTCGACTGTAATCTGTGCTCCATCCCTACCTGCAAGAGCGATGAAGTGCAGGTTGACTGGACTTTCCACCTCAGAGCTGCGTCTCAAACACTAAAGTATATTCCGAGTGAAGAACAAAGTTCGCTCGAAGGCAAATGCAAGCATATTCAAAAGTGCTCAGGCGTCAAGCGTGTAAAAGTTTATCGGTTACAAAACCACTCAGCATTCCGAGGCAAATTTAAGGTAAAGCATAGAAGTTTTTCTTACTCCTCGGGTGGAGGACTGGAGGGCGCGACAAACTAGTCCAGGTCGATTCTGTCAGCAATCCGAGTGGCAGCAGCAATGAAGGTCTCCATGAAAGATTGGAAGTCGTGCTTCTTGGTATTGGCCACTTTGATGGACACCAGCTTGTCCTCTTGCGCATCCTTGCAGTGAACATGGACCAGAAACAGAGCAACGTCAGCACCGCACCTGGCAGAAGACTTCTTCCATTCTTGCACTCGACCTGGAACTTCATTCAGTCGAGTCATTAGAACTCGAGGTCATTTTGAAGCATCTCTCCCGGCCAGAGTGTCGTGTCGATTCGCGACGCCGCAACCTTCAGTCGAGCAAGGTAGTCAACAACTCCAGCAACACGAGACTCTAGTCAGAGCACGTTCATAGCGGCTTCATCCTTCACATGAGAGTTAATGGGGTCCAAGCTTGTCTCCACTCGACTGGTCTCCTCCTCGAAGTTTTGGCAGAATTCTGTAAACACAATTCAAAGTTAAGCCCACAGTTCTATGATGAGTCGATGGTAACAAGTCAGTCGGATAGAAGAGATTACCTTCAAGCATGATGAATAACTTCTTGGCGACCCTCCCAAGTAAGCCTCCAGATTGTTCTTCTTCCCCGCCAGTTCGCTAGCCTTGTCACTCAGAGCTATCTTATCATTCTTCAGACGGCTGACCTCCTTGTTGGCCGCGTCGAGAGCAGCTTTCAGATTGGCGTTCTCCTCTTCAAGTTTACCGACTGAAGCCAGTTTTTCTTTTGCAAGCTTCGTTTTGTCCAAAGCCGCCTTCTGCGCCTCGGCGAGGTCATGGTCCTTCTTCTTCAGAGCCTCCTTCATTTTATCTGCAAAGTGACAATAAGATCAGAATCGGGAATGGGCAGAAAGATAAAGACAGTTGTCAAGATTCTCACCAACCATACCTTTGGCTTCATCTTTCGCCTTCTTAAAGTTCTCCTGAACGAGCTTCAAGTCAAGGTCGAGCTGGATATGTTTTTTTCCAATTCAGTGTAGCGAGCCACAAGCTCGCAAGATTTCTGCGAAGGGTCAATCGTTAGACATCAAAGATAGGTTGCTTTCGAGTGACTAAGAGAAAAATCATAACATTTCTAAGACTACAGCTGAATCAAAATATTCAGCAGTAGTCTCGGGGACTACACCCAGTGGGTGCACTCAGCGTGTCCCCACTGGTTCTACCGACTCGGTCCGATTAGTCGACCGAAAAGGACAAAGAGGTTATGATCTTAAACCATAGCTAACTGCCGGCAATCAGCCACGGTCTCATCATGATCTACCAAAAAAACAGGTTCTTCAGACCTTAGTCGATTGCCAGCAGTCGACCATGGTCTCGGGGACTACACCCAGTGGGTGCACTCAGCGTGCCCCCACTGGTTCCAAGATTCCATTCGACATGGTCCGACCAAACCGAGTGAAGAAGTTAGAGTGAAGAAATTCAAAATACAAAGACTACAGTCGAGTGCCAACAGTCCACCATAGTCTCGGGGACTACACCCAGTGGGTGCACTCAGCGTGCCCCCACCAAGCCAAAAATCAATCGTCACACCTAGTGGGTGTACAGATACAAAGATCTTCGGAAGGAAAGTCTTCAGATAGCATATCCTAACAGAACAAGCGGTGATCAACTAACCTGGACGTTGCTCTGAAGGGCTGAGCTAGCATCATAGGCCGCTTGGCTGGCTTCCCGGATCGGCTTCACCTGCTCCATCATGATCCCCGCCTGGCGTATAGCCTCCTTAGCAGCAGCTGCTTGGTCCTCTGGGACGTGGTGTGTGGCGAAAAGGGAAGGCAGGTCAGTAGTCGACGATGAAGGTCGAGCACTCGTTAGCGGCACAGTGAAGGACACGGAAGTCCGAGTGATGTTGCCACCCTCCTGAACCAGCGTCTTAGGCACTGATGCAACCGGAGCGGTCTTGCCAGCCAGTGCCTTTCTATTCCTCCTCGGCCTCAGTCGCACCTCGTCATCATCATCAGGGAGATCAACGACATGAGGAGGAGCTGCAGGAAAAATACAAAGTTAAAACCGAGAATCCAATTGACCAAAAGTGAAATTACAGAGATCATACCAAGGTTGGAGGTGGCATCGTCTTCCATTTCCTGGTCTTCGTTCTTGGCGGAGGTCTCGGAGGTAGCAGCACTGCAGATTTCAGAAACCAGACGGTTAGTCAACGAGTCGACCAAGAGTCTGTCCATGCTAAACGAGAAAACACAAGTTCTGCTGTTACCCGGAGATGGTGGGAATGGTCATTCTCATCTTGGGCAAGGCCTTCGGCGGCTTTGATGACGCCGCTCGTGGATGCTTCGGCACTTTTTCAGTCGGCGCCGGGGAAGTCGTCCGAGGACGTTTTGACGACTGCCCAACGGGCACAGTCGCTTTGCCACGCTCGCTCGTGGGGTTGTGGGTGAGCTTGGATCGCATTTCCGAGCGAGGAGGATCGACTTCCTCCTCCTCCTCTTCACTGGAGCCGTCATCATCCTCTTCCCCCTCACCGTCAGATTGCCACTCTTCTCACTTTCGCCTCCGCTCGCCTCCTCCTCCTCAGCCTGTTCTTGCGCCCCGTTGGCCATCGAGTACATCTCAGTGATAGCCTAGAAGACAACAAACAAGACAAAAGTCAGTCGACTGATTTTAAGCAAACAGAATGAAGAAAGCAACATCACAGTTGGAGATGCAGAATTGGACCTGGTCTACTCCGTACGATTGGTCGAGTGGAGGAATCCTCCTGGCTCCTCGGGGGTTGTCTTTGTTCCCTGTGATGGCCGTCAGCCACCTCTCCAGCATGGCATCCTCGACCTCCTCCGGGTGGATCCGAGTGGTGTCCTTAGTGCCAGAATACAACCACATCAGATGGTCTCGATCTTGAAGCGGCTGGATGCGTCGCAGGAGGAAGACCTCCAAGAGGTCCATGTCGGTCACCCCGTCACGGATAAGCTGGACAACATGTTCGACAAGCACCTTAACCTGCGCCTTCTCTTCCGGGATCACCTTCAAAGAGGAAGGCTTCCTCACTCGGTCCATGGAAAATGGAGGGAGTCCGGTCGACTGCCCTGACGTCGGCTGGTCTTTGCAGCAGAACCAGGTCGACCGCCATCCGCGGACCGAGTCGGGTAGGATCATGGCCGGAAAAGAACTTTTCCCCCTCATTTGAACCCCAAGACCCCCACACATCTGAATCACTTGTGTTCTCTCGTTACTCGGATTGGCCTTTTTCACCGTTTGGGAGCGACAGGTGAAAATGTGCTTGAAAAGACCCCAATGAGGCCGACAACCCAAGAAATTCTCGCACAAAGACACGAAAGCAGCAAGGTACACGATGGTTTTGGGTGTGAAGTGGTGAAGTTGCGCCCCAAAGAAATTCAGAAATCCCCGAAAGAAAGGGTGAGGCGGCAAAGAAAACCCACGGTCGACATGGGTGGCCAAGAGAACGACCTCACCCTCCTGAGGCTGCGGCTCAGATTCCTTCCCCGGGAGCCGCGCCGATCCATGGGGGATCAGTCCCCCATTGGCCAGGTCGTCAAGGTCTTCTTGACGGATCGTCGAGAGGATCCAGTCGCCCTGGATCCAGCCCTACAGCAGGCCGGCCCTCGATGAAGATCCACCCTGACTGGTCGCCCTTCCCTTCGCCGTCACCGTCACTTTCTTCGCCCGCTCCAGGGCCGCCGTCTTCTCTTTCACCATCGTCGTCGGCGAGACGCGCACAGGGCAGCGGCACTGAGGCGGAAGCGAACGCGGAGGATAAGTCTAAGGAAGAGAGGAGGAAATGAGAACACACTGTTCAAAAAAAACCCGTCTGGCGCCTTATATGAGGTTACTTCTGAGTGACTGACTAGTAGGCCCGGGCGATCCTGTCAAATCCTGCAACAGTCGCGCGCGTGATATGTGGCGAAAAAGGTGGCGTGGAGATCGAGGCGTCCCTGCCTTATCCCATTCGATTACTGCGGCCTCCTCCGCCCCGCGCGCTTCCCGAAATTCGAATCCCGCTAAATCCGCGAGCTGCAGAGCAACTCGTCAGACGGAAGATTTCCTCTGCTCTGTCGTTCGGAGTTCTCCAAGTAAAGAAATTCACTCGACGGATACAAAGAATGGATCAAGGCGACTGAAAAAGAAGTTGGTGCCGTCACCTAAGTTCATTGATCCAGAACAAGACATACTCGTAGCACGAAAATGGGTCGGAAGTGTGTTCAACTCCTTCCCCACTCAAACCTCGATCCATTCGGGGGCTAATGATGAAGCTATGTACCTAGGGTAGGGTCATGGACCTGTCCAAGATACCCTCCCCAAGGACATCTCTAGAAGAAACCACCTTCCAATCGACCCGGAAGTGTTCCACTCGACGGACTCGAAGACACTCGACCATGAAGCCAACCACTCGACCGCCAAGAGATCTAAAGACACTCTGCACGTGAACGATCGGTCATTAAGTAGCCTTTATGGTCATCACAGCACTTTATTTGTGGCGTTACCAGTAACGCCCGACTTTAATGTACTTTAAACCCTGCATAACTGAGGGCCGGAGGGATCTGGAGGACTCTATATAAGCCACCCCCCACCTCAGTGTAAAGGGTTCGCACCCCTGTAACTCATACACGTATAATCCAGTCGACCGCCTCCGGGCTCCGAGACATAGGGCTATTACTTCCTTCGAGAAGGGTTTGAACTCGTAAATCTCTTGCGTATACAACTACTCCATAGCTAGGATCTTGCCTCTCCATTCCTACCCCCCTATTCTACTGCCAGACTTAGAACCATGACAACTATTGCTGCATCACCCTTTCCTCTTCAAGGAAATCCAACGCAAGCTCAAGACGTAGCAAAAGCTTCTCGATCATTCCTTCTGTAATGTAGCGCAAACAGTGACTGCTTCTTTCTGCAAAGTGGTACGACCAACTAGACCCAGTAATGCAGCAGTTTGCCTTGGACACATTGGCTCCTTTTGTGCAGTTCAACTAAAATCAAAGTCAGAATAAAACTGAGCTTTAATTTTGATATCCCTGTAAGCAACAATAGGTATAAGGGAAAGAATTGCTAAGAAATAACGGTTGATGACTTGTACTCCCAGAAGAAAACATCTACTGATCTACCTTATCTTAATGGGAAACAAAGCAAGAGAGTAGCAATTCTCCATCAGTGTGATTCATTCATATTGACCGAGACATTATCTTAACAATGCCTTGTTTCAACATGTATAAAGAACGACAAAGCAGAAAAGTACCATTCCTAAAACAATGCGAGTGATTCTTTTTAACAGAGACATTTTCTTAACAATACCATGGTTAAACATGTAGAAAGAACTACAAAGCAGGATAGTACCATTCCTAAAACAATGCGACTAATTTGTTTTAACAGAGGCAAAAAAGGAATCAATTACTGGCAAATAAAGGAGGATGAAACATGCGGCCCCAAAAATGGTAATTCCGCCAATACCTAACAAGTGTTGCAGTTTTAAACTAAGATTTAGTAGTTAATTCTGAGAGTGGCATTGCTTAATTTTACCAGCAGCATTAGATTAACAAAAAGCATAAACTGTTCTAGGGGAGAGTGGGCGCAACAACACCATGTGCCTCCATCTACTTATAAAGGGGGTGATGCATAGTTTTGTGTAAGAAAACAACAAGCATCATGTCTGGGTTGGAATAATTTTTGCTCACTTAATGGTAAAAGACAGCAGTTCAATAGCTTCAATTCAACATTTATCCAAAACAGTACCAAAAAAGTAGCACAACATCTCAAAGCACACTGCACCATCATGTGGATGAGACCAAGATTTGAAACAACTCGCAAGGAAGACTAGAAACAAATCTCGATCTCCTTTTGTGAAGTTCCACCAAAATTAAGCAAAGTCGTCGGTGTGACATTCAAGTTGAACTGCACAAAACACACTTAAAACATAAGTGTTTCTCGTAGCGAAGCAAAATGTCGCAATAGCAACAAGTTGAATAGATACCCCTATTTTAACAGAGGCAAAAAAGAAAACAATTACTTGCCGATAAAGGAGGATGAAACAAACGGCGACAAAAAGAAGCATCTAATTTATCTTGATGGAAAACAAAGTAGGATAGTAGCATTTCTAAAACGGTTGCATTGATTCATATTAACAGAGACATTCTCTTAAAACAACATTCGTTAAAAAAATGTAATTTACTTTTAACAATGGCATTGCTTCAATTTTCCGACAGCATTCTTAGATTAACAACAGCAAAATAGTTGTATGGGACATGGGACATGGGACATGCCAGCACCATGTGCGTCCATACGTATAAATGGGTGATGTAGAGTATGTAGCCAAGCAGCATATCTACGTCGGTCCCATATTTGTTCTCTTCGAACCTTTTTCCTATGTGAGGGCAGCAAATCTAGTCCTGCACACACTACCCGACCCCCGAATTTCTTTCCCTTTTCAACAAAGAGATCGGTTCTTTACAGATGTGTGTACTAGGTTACCCCCCTTTTCCCTTTTCGACCAACAAAGTGGTTGGATAGCCAGTCTATACTACTTTCCCTCCCTCCTTTCCTCATTGAACCACGTCCTAGATTCATGCTCCACCCCACCTCACCCTTCTTTCCTCTTTGAACCAAGACCTAGATTCGACTACAGAATCGAAAAACATCTGCAGGCAGCTAGAGCAATGATGGTTTCAAAGAAAGTTATACCTTAGGGTCATCGGAATGTGGCAAGGCGTGCATCAAGGAAGAAGGGGTCGGTGGCCCTCCCGCACAGGCGCTGGGTGAAATAGAACAGCGCAACCGGCAGTGGATTGCCTCCCTCACGGAAGGCGATAGAGTGAACGATGCACCTCCTCCCCTTCCCGATGCGACGGGATCCGGACGCCTCCTTCACCAGCTGTGGGGGGCAGAGAGACAAGAGGCCAACGCAGTCTTGTTTAGATCTGGTGAAGAGGGTGAGATACTGTGAATATAGCAAACCCTAGCAAAGGAACGCTGAGCCTCCAGCGTGTGTCTATATATGTAGTGCGACAAGAGTGTGGAGAGTGCAAACCCTAGCGAACAAGCGCTGAGGCTCCAGCTTATATATATACTGTAGTATGGACTGAGCTCCGGTGCCTTAACTGCACCTGCTTTTGGCTGTATGACAGGTGGGCCAGCCACATTTTGGGCCCATCTGTCATAGACCCAAAGGCAGGTGCACTAAGTCAATGAAGTTGCGTCCATATAGTACTCGT
Source organism: Triticum dicoccoides (assembly GCF_002162155.2). Classification (NCBI taxonomy): domain Eukaryota; kingdom Viridiplantae; phylum Streptophyta; class Magnoliopsida; order Poales; family Poaceae; genus Triticum; species Triticum dicoccoides. The sequence continues at coordinate 413,319,383 of NC_041387.1, forward strand.
GTATAAGACTAATATATAGTGGAGTGGTTTTCTTATTCTCTCCATAACAATCATTTTAAATTGTGTAAGTACAAAACGAAACTCTTTATTTAACGTACCAGTGAAGAAAACTTCTACTTCCGATGAACTAACAATCCATGCGTCCTGGTCGCACTTCGTGTCCTTCACGTGCGGTACACTACCCTCCCTTAAGTGAACAACCACACATGCGCCAAATTATCGGAAACGTGTGAGAGTTTGTACAAATAAAGAATTTTAATTTCAATTATCATAAAGGTTTGAGAGTATGTACAGCTTGCCCTCTCTAATAATTACGGTTTGTTGTGTTCGGCCTAAACTTGGTCAAACTTTACAAATTTTGACTTCAGTCAAATCTAATATGCGGAGTAAATAAAAATGGAGGGCTACTACGTCCATCGGGGTTTTTAGTCCACACCATTTTTTTAATCAAAGTTAATAGCTGGACAAATAAAATTACAGGGGAGCTGGAGACAAAGTTGTGAGAAGGCTTAGAAATCAATACCAAACTTATGCTCTTAGTACCAACGTCGATCCTTCTTCGAGGAAACATTTGGTCCATAGCCAATTGTGTGATAAAATTGCACCAACGTGAAACACGACTGCGTCTCCAACGCAACCAAGGTGAACTAATGAAGGATATCATCTTTGTGGGTAACAAGCAAAGAGCATTGATGGAAGGCAACTTGTTTTTCATTGAAAATCAATCATCTTCACCAGCCGACGCAACCATGAGGCACAACCATGAGCATCGAGGTCATCGTGGTGATGCATCATCCATTTGGCATCAAGTTTGGGTGAGGCACCTATGAAGTTCGACAAATCCTCATTGTGGTCTTTTTCTTCTCAGTAATCAAGCTCGAGGAAGGAAGAACCACATGGCATAGGACAGTGAGGCGGAACAACAATGGCCATCCAATTTTGTGCAGTTCCACTAAAATAGAGGAAGACATGCCCGGGTATGGAGATACGCATAGCTGTTTGCAAAAATATAAAAAAGAGATATAGTGTTGTTACTTTGGTTTGGCAGTGGTACAAGATTAACAACGACATTTCAATTGTCAATAAGAATTAATGAAAAGTACACCAACAAACAGAAGCATCATGATTATCTTGATGGGAACTAAACCAGGATACCTGAGAAAAAAAGCATTTCTTCATTTAACCAGTGATAGTATTAGATTAGCAGCAGCAATAGGAGCATATGGACAATGACCGCACAACCACCATGTACTTTTTGTGAAACAACATGTATACCTCCACCGAGGCATAAATCAGGACAACTTTTTGAGGGGCATGACTGTCCGGAGCCGAAGCCTTAGCGGCTTTTAAACACAGCGTCCATGACGAATGGCTCGCCCGACACCTCAGACAGGAAAAGCCGAAGACCATGGCAGCCTTAACGGCATTCATGACCCGCTTTTGCGCGGGCGAAGACAGCTGGTTGGCTCATAGAAGCAACAGCTCAAGTGACCCCGGCACCTTCGAGGTGCGGGACGGCAACGGTAAACCTCACCGCAGTAAAAACAAACGTCGGAATATCAATAACGACGACGTGGACAATACGGCAGTCAATGCCGGATTCAGCATGCCGAAATCCGGTCAGCGGAAGAAACCTTTCAAAGGCAAAGACAAGCCATCCAACTTAGATAAAATCCTTGAGAGGCCCTGTCAGATTCATGGCACACCCGATAAACCTGCAAATCATACCAACAGGATCTGCTGGGTCTTCAAACAGGTCAGTAAGTTAAATACCGAACATAAGGGAAATGGCCCCCAAGCAAAGATGATGATGAGCCCCATCAGCTGAACACCGGGGGTCAGAAACAATTTCCCCCCGAGGTGAAAACAGTGAACATGATATATGTTACTCACATCCCCAAAAGGGAGCGCAAACGCGCATTACGGGATGTCTATGTCGTAGAGCCTGCCCCCCCCCCCAAATTCAATCCATGGTCAACCTGTCCAATCAACTTTGATCGCAGGGACCACCCAACTAGTATCCGTCACGGGGGTTCGACCCCCCTAGTCCTTGATCCAATCATCAACGGATACCACCTCACTAGAGTCCTCATGGATGGAGGAAGCAGTCTCAATTTGATTTATCAAGATATTGTCCGAAAGATGGGAATTGACCCATCACGAATCAAGCCTAGTAACACTACCTTTAAAGGTGTGATACCTGGAGTGGAGGTCCGTTGCACAGGCTCAATCACAATGGAGGTAGTATTTGGCTCCTAGATAACTTTCACAGCGAAGAGTTAATCTTCGACATCATCCCATTCCGCAGTGGTTACCATGCACTGCTCGGACGAACTGCCTTTGCCCGCTTTAACACAGTCCCGCATTATGCTTACTTGAAGCTCAAAATGCCCAGACCTTGCGGCATTATTACAGCCAATATGGAGCGCTCACTCCGTACCGAGGAACACACCACGGCCCTTGCAGCCGAAGTGTATAGCGGCCTCATCAAGCCGAATAGTTCACAGGCTAATAAAGCCAAGGACGCATTCAAGTGAGTTCGGTCCGCACATAAATCAGCGGATCCGAACATTGATTAACAGTTCGGCCTCCGCCGATCGACCCATCAGGTGGCGGTTCAAGCAACGCGCATACATAATTACGCACTAAAAGTACCATGTGCAATGCTAGAGGCACTCTGCGGGATAGGTCCATCCCACGGCTTGACCATGAATGGACCACATATCCCCTCTTACTTTTTCTTTCAATGGAGGTTCATCAAGAGCCCTACTTACCGGATGGTTGTCACAGGAGATCCTTTTAAGGCTAGCATGCCCCAGCCATCAAACACTCCTCTCAAAAGGACTCACTACTAAGGAGGAAAGGTGCAGACGTGCGACAGGGCATCATTAAAGTTTCTTTTCCGAACTATGGTTTTTAGGCCCTGTGTTATACTTCCCCTTATGTAAAATTCTCTCTTCTTTAGGCATGTAATATGACCTTAGCGTTGAACGGCATTATCTGTCATTGAAATATCAATAGAGATACAAAAGGCATAGATAATTCCCACCCTTTTGGTTGGGTATTGAATTTTTCCTTGGCATCTGTGCTCATCCTTATATTCAACAAACACACGTGGTTCGACACATGCTAGGGGCTGTATTCGGCCCCGCTAAATTTATTAAGTTCGAACACCCATAGGGAACTCTTCGGCGTCCTGGATATTGCATTATATGTATCTGCTCCGAATTATGTCTCCGGTATACAGTTGGGTTGCCCGGCTGCTGTGCTTACCACCTTACGTCCCGCAAGTTCGGCTAAGATAGTAAAGGGAGAACTACTGTGATTGTATTTCCGGTTCGTCCGGTCAAGTACCTCAGTAGAGAAAGCCAAAAACTGACTGTCATGATAAGTGAGAGCGGGTCAGCGATCCAGCGGCTTAGTGTTACACTACAAATCGCTCGCGATTTATGCCGTGTTATACGAGGGGCTGGGTTTTCGACCAGCCGATTGCAAAGGCGCCGTACTCCAGCTCGCCGATCACACAACAAGGGGCTAGTACTTAGCGCCACCAATGGACTCTTATAGCTAAGTGAAAGTACTAAAACCGCATAGTCCGATTGTCTAGTTCACCTCGCAAGACGCCTCCTATATTGGACCAAGACGTTGGATTAAGAGCGGCCATGCGATAACAAACACCCCTGTAATATTTACATGGGGGTGAAGCCGACGACTGGTAAACTTTCAGACATATATATATAAACAGCAAAATAGGAGGATAAACTAAATCATAGATATCATACACAATGAGTTCATTACATAATTCTTACAAACCAGACTCAACTATTCAAAGATGACATCCTTTCAACACTGCCCCTCCACAAGGCGGGCTCCCTCGAGGACCTCGTCAAAATAAATCTCCGACTGCCGGTGCCCTTTCCCTTCAGGCGGCCCTGTGGTAGCAATGTCGGCGACCTTCATGTTTGCCCACTGCACCTTGACACGGGCAAAAGCCATCCGAGCACCCTCAATATAGGCCGACCGCTTGAGGGCATCGTTCCGAGGAAGCGTCTCCACCAGCCGCTGCACGAGTCCGAAGTGACTATGCGGGATGGGATTGGCTTACCACAAGCAGATTATAACATCCTTCATGGCCAATCCGGCCACCCTGTGCAGCTCAGACAACTGCTTCAGTTGGTTGTTGAGGACCACCGGAAGTTCTGGTGCAAGGTATTGCGACCAGAATAACTTCTCCATCGAGCTCCCCTTCGCGGCTCGAAAGAATGCGGTGGCATCCGAAATGCTCCCCGGTAGATCAGCAAAGGCTCCTGGAGAACTCCAAACTCTGGTCAGTAAAATATACCTCTTACTACTATATCTACTTTGCATGATAAAGGCCTTACTAGCCGCAATCTGCTTCGCCTCTTGCATCTCCTAGTGAGCGCCCTGGGCATCAACCTGGGCTTTCTTCAGACTCCCGAGAGTTTTGGTGAGCTCGGAGGCCTGCTCCGAACTCTTCTGCTCCAAGGACTCACACCTTGCGATGGCATCCTTGAGCTCTTGCTCTATTTCTTCCACCTGCACCTCGTGTTTTCGGCGGGTGGTTTTCTCTTCCTCCAGAGCCTTGGCCGCCTTGTCCACGACCACCTTGTTCGCCTTTGCCTCCTTGGCTTTGGCAAGGGCGCCCTTGAGGGGCTCGACTCGGCTGTGCCAACTGCGAGTATATTCATAACACCCTTAGTCCGTTTCAAACCGACTATACATAAACTCTGAATATACAGACAAACCGCACACCTTGGGTTTCTTTGAACCGTTTGTTGGTATGGTCAAGTTCCTCATCGGATAGCCGGAGCTTCCGATTGAGCTCGGCAATTTCAGCTGCTTGGGCAGTAGACGCCAGCTTCGAAGCCTGTCAGACATAAAAAATAGTGCGTGACATACTTATTAATGATCCTCTGTTCGGATTGTCTTCATCCAGACAGAGTCTCAGGGGCTACTGTCTACATATGGGCTTTGCCTCACACGTACATACATAAAATACTTATGAAAAATATTACGCTGCCTACCTCGAAGCCTGCTAGTAGGCTGTGGAAGGCTTCAGTCAACCCGCTCTTTGTGGAATGAACCTTTTCCATAGCCGCACCCGTAAGGGTGCGGTGTTCTTCTACAACGGAGGCACGCTCCAGTGCCTCCCGCATACTGTCAGCGGCCTCCGGATTGGCAGAGGCGTCGACGGGGCTCCTACTCCCCCGCCCTCCTTCGAAGGGGGATGTTGATCCGAACCTGATGTCGTACTGGTCTCTGAGACGGTGTTCAGCGAGGGTCTGGACTGTTGAAGTCCTTCGCCCTCGATGGTTGTGGGGATCGCCGCGCCCCGCTCTACAACACCCGAGGTGTTGTCCTCGGGCGACTGCCGGACTATCTCGTCCACCCCTCCCCGTCCAGGAGATGGCCTTTGGGACGACACCTCGGTGTCCTCCATGGCGGCGGGGGGGGGGGGGAGCGTGAGATGGGCCATCACTCTCTGCCTCCCCGGTGGCTAAAGAGTTCCCCATCGAAGAAGAAGGGATCGGGATCTCACGGGGAGGGCTGAAAAGTGTAAAGGAGGATGAGCATGACGAAGTCAGATTTAAATACTTGAACGAGTGAATTTCTAAAACTTACGTCTCAGCCAGGGGCTTCTCCCTTCGGCCCGCCCCGGACTGTGTTCAGACCCTATGTCCAAACTGTCCGAGAGGACCACTCGCACTTTCTTCGGTATCGCCCCCTCTAAGTCCTCGCGGCCCGTCCTTTTCCCCTCCTCGTCCTGAGGGGAGAGTCGCTCTCCACCTCCTCATCATCCTACTCCTCCTCTTCTTCGTCCTCGTCTTCCACATGAGAGGAGACGGGCTCAACCTCTCCGGACACTGTAGCCGGAGGGTCCTTGCAGCGGGGCTTGTTCTTGGCCCCCTTGTTCTTCTTCTTGGCCTTCTTCTCCGGTGGCTGATAAGGCGTCGGAACTAGCATCTTCTCCAGCTGAGGAGTAACTGGATTTTCAGGCAAGGGAGCCAGACACTTGATCCGCTCTGACTTCTTGGTCCAACCCTGCAACAAGAAACGGGTTGATGGTTTTGGCATTGACCGAATATTTGTATAAACATATGATTAGATATTTCTCTGGAGTAATCGAACACTTACTGGAGAGACCGGATACGCGATGCTAATGCCCATGTCTTCGGTCTCCATGGGCCAGCTGCTCTTCTGCGCCTTAAAAAGCAGCTTCCACATCCCTCCGTGCGTGGCACCGTAGAAGAGCTCCAGCGTTCGCGGATCCTCCGGATTGAATTCCCACATGGGGGAAGCTCGGTGCTAGCAGGGAAGAATGCGGTGGCAAAGCATGATCTGTATCACGTTGGTTAAACTAACGTTCTTTCCCAGCACGTTCGTGATGCGCGTTTGCAGTGCCAGCACCTCCATCTGGGACCCCCAGTCAATGCCCTTCTTGTTCCAGGAGGTGAGCCTCATGGGGGGGTTCGGATTTGAACTCTGGGATGGCCGCCCAGTTGGGACGGCATGGTTCGGTGATGTAGAACCACTCCTATTGCCAGATATTCACGGTCTCCACGAAGGCCCCCTTGGGCCAAGTGGTGTTCGGCAGCTTGCTAATCATGGCCCTGCTGTAGTCCATGTGCTGCCCGTCGACCACCTTCGGCTTCACATTGAAGACCTTGAGCCATAAGCCGAAGTGTGGCCGGAGCGGAGGAGGGCCTCACACATGACTATGAATGTTGATATGTGGGAGAAAGGAGTTTGGGGCTAGATCATAGAAATCTAGCCCATAGTAGTACATAAGTCCGCGGACGAACGGGTGGAGTGGGAAACCTAAACCTCTAAGGAAATGGGGAAGGAAGATGACCCGTTCGTCAGGCTCCGGAGTGGGAAGGACTTGACCTTCAGAGGGAAGCCGGTGCTTGATTTTGGCGGCAAGGTACCCCGCACTCCGGAGGTCTGCTATGTTCTCCTCCGTCATGGAGGAGGCCTCCCACTTGCCTTTGGAGCCGGCTCCGGCCATGGTCGGAGTGGGCGGTGGTGGTGGTGAGAAAGCTGAAGACTTTGCGAGCGCAGAGAGCTGGGAAGATTGGAAGGTTAAGGAGGTGTGAAGGCGTGGGGAGGAAAGTGGGGTCCCTTGCCCTCTTATAGGCAATAAAAATACCAACCGCCCCCCACTTGTGCCTCGAATCTCGCCTATTCTCGATGGATGCGTGCGCTGCAAACGGTTGGATTACCTAAATATCATTGATATGCAATCCCGTGTTAAGTGGGCACAATCTCTGTTTCGACAGGACGTGGCAATAAGGCATGACCTCGAAGCGCGGTACACGGGGTGTGAAAATGGTTCAAAATGGCGAAGGGTCAAATCTGACGCTTCATGGAGAGAGTTGTACGTAAAAGACGTTGTTCTCATTTTCTATATATCCTGCCTTCGTGGCTAAGGTTTGTGTTTATTACGAAAAGCCGGATACAGTTCTTTTACAAAGGAAAGCCGATGTGTATTCTTGGAGGAACCCGCCTTGCAATTGCGAAGACAATCTGAGCGCCAAACATATCAACATTGAAGACTGGTTCAGGGACTACTGTGGGAGTCCTGGATTAGGGGGTCCTCGGGCGTCCGGTCTACTGATGTGGGCCTGGCTGATGGGTTGTCGAGATACAAGACCGAAGATCTTTTCCCGTATCCGGTGGGGACTCTCGCATGCATGGATGGCAAGTATATGTGTCCGGATATATTATTCCTCTCTGTAAAAACCAACTTTGTACAAACCCTAAGCCCCTCCGGTGTCTATATAAACCGAAGGGTTAGAGCGGAGGTAGGATCATAACATTGCTAGGCTAGCTATCTAGGGTTAGCCAAACAGATCTCGTGGTAGATCAACTCTTGTAACCTCTATACCCTCGAATATAATCTAGAAGGAGTAGGGTTTTACCTCCATTAAGAGGGCCCGGACCTGGGTAAACATCATGTCCCTTCTCCATTGTTACCATTGATCTTCAGACACACAACTTGGGCCCCCCTATCCGAGATCTATCGGTTTTGACACCGACAGGGGGTGAGTAGACACTAACAAGGTGAAAGGTGCAGTTTTTAATTTTCTTGGGACTTGGGCAGATTTTAGTACAAGTGGAAACCAATACAATCTACACATGCATATGTAGAGAATGGGCATCGAATAATAAAGAACATGCAAGTGCAAGAAAGTAGAGGGGGTAGAGTTCGGAAGATCAAACACAATGAAGACACTATGATTTTTGGCGTGGTTCCAATAAATGGTGCTATAATACGTCCATGTTGATGGAGACTTCAATCCACAGAGGGGAACGGCCGCACGAGTCCACAGAGGACTCCACCACTACTAGGAAAAGGCTTATACATAGAAGTTTACCAGTAGCATGTGTTTTGGCGCCCACGCTACTGATAATTACCAGTAGCATGTGTTACAAACAGCGCTACTGGTACGACTTAGCAGCAACGTTGGTTTCTAGAGAGCACGCTACTGGTAAGTTAGCCACACCACACCCCCGACCAAAACATAGTAGCAGCGTTGGTACCCTAACAAGTGCTACTATTAATAAAATAGCAGTAGCGTCGGCCAACAAAGAAGCGATACTGCTACTTCTTCTATGTGTAATCTTTTACCAGTAGCGTGTTTTTTGGGCAAGCGCTATAGCTAGTTTCATATACTAGTAGATATTTTGGCTGGCACACATAGCAATAGCGCGCTTTGGTGCCCCGCGCTACTGCTATGGTCGCCAGCCAAAATATCTGCCAGCTTTCCTCCCTCCTCTTCTTCCTCCCCCTTTCTTTCCCCCCCCTCCATCTTGCACTTGCTTGTTCTTCAATGCTTCCCCCTCTTCTTTGCCCCTCCTCCCCCTCTGTTAATGCCCTTCCTCCTTTCTCTTCCTTGTTTTTGCCCCTCCTCCCCTTCTCTTCTTTGCCCCTCCACCACCCCCTCCATTA
>NC_041387.1:413328800-413347051 GCF_002162155.2 Triticum dicoccoides
TCCTCCCTCTCATAGCTCTCTCTCTCTCTCTCTCTCTCTCTCTCCCTCCCTAGCTAGTTCGAGCTATATTTATTATGTAGGTACCTCACCATCTAGAGCTACTAGCTAATTATAAGAAGGTGCTCGATATCCCTCTCGACAAATAGGTGAGCAAAAAAAGAGTTGTGAAAGAATGGAAATATGTGTGTTTGCGATTAGAACCGAAACTATGTGCGATATGAATACCGAATTGTGTGTGGCATGTGAGTGACATGAGTTGCCTATGTTTTGCCGAAATGTCGATTCAATTCCGTTTCGGCTAATTTCGGGCAAACTCAATATGTCCTATGTTTAGGGAAGGTCATGCCGAACTTTTGTATGAATTTGATCCATGCATGCATATATACGTGGTTATAATATTTGCTCCGCGCGCAGGTGATCATGAAGGTCAATGGAAGGATGGTGGAAAGATACTGGCAATCCGCTGTGGATGACATGTATGAAAAAAGAATGAAGGATGATTTATGTCCATGTCGAAAATTCAAAGGAAGAGTCAGGCTCGACCCCTTTCAGGGTGGTAAATTCAAGGCGCACCTGCTCATGCATGGTTTCATGCATGGCCATACTCGGTGGATAAGTGAAGATGATGATGATGAGGAGGAGGACGTCGACGGGGCAGGAAATAACGACATGGGGCCACCAGATGAAGAGATGATCGATTATGTGCCCGAAGAGGAAGACGGCCTCGGAAATGTCAATGGCGAAGAGGCAGTTCAAGGCAGAGAAGACGCGGACACGCCGCCGTCTTCGTAGCTACTAAGTTCAGCCATGCGGGATCCACATGTTCGAGACCTGCTTCACAAGAAGATGACTAGCTACAGAGCTGCTTCAAGAGAGGAGGCCAAACTGGCACAACTGGAGGTAGACTCGATGACTCCTTTGTATGATGGTTGCAATCCTGAGGTGACCCACTTGAGTTTCACACTAGAACTTCTAAAGACGAAGGCAAAAACAAATGGACAGATACAAGCCTGGATGAGCTTCTGAAGTATCTAAAGAAGGTTCTTCCCGCAGGAAGCTTGTGTCCTACTAGTGTCGAGGAGGCAAAGAAAATCATGTGCCCTCTTGATCTGCCACATATTAGATATCACACATGCATCAATGATTGCATCATATATCGAAACGAGCACGCGGAAAAAACCATCTGTCCAAAGTGCAATGCTTCACGATATAAAAAGGCCGGAAAGAAAGCTCCACAGAAAGTTGTATGGTACTTTCCGATCACTCCGCGTCTACAACGGTATTTCGTAGATCCTAAGGAAGCAAAGCTTATGCGCTGGCACGCGAAGAGGGTGAAGCCAGATGACGAAGATGAGCCGAAACTGAGACACCTCGCAGATGCTAACCAGTGGAGAGCATTAAATGCTGAATTTGAATTTTTCGCAAATGATCCAAGGAACATCATGCTTGGCGCTAGTAGTGATGGCATGAATCCATTTGGCAACCAGAACACCAATCATAGCACATGGCACGTGTTTGTATGGATGTACAACCTCCCCCCTGGTTGTGCATGAAGGAAAAATACATACACATGGCTATGCTTATTCAAGGGCCGTGACAACCGGGAAATGATATCAATCTGTATCTCGGGTTACTGGAAGAGGAGCTACATACCTTATGGAAAACGCCGGCCAAGACATGGGATGTAAGCAAAGGAGGGTATTTCTACATGAGAGCCGCGCTGATCACGACGGTGCAGGACTATCTCGGTTACGGCTATCTCTCCGGCCAGGTGTGCCATGGATATTGCGGATGCACGAGGTGCATGGATGATACAACTTCTCTGCAGCCATCGAAAGATGGCGGGTCTTCGAAAATCATGTAGATGGGGCATCGAAGATGGCTCGAGAAGGATGACCCATGGAGACAGTGTGGAGATCTATTCAATGGCAAGGCTGAGCATCGAGGTCCTCCACGTAAGCGTAGTGGTGCAGAAATATATGAGTTATTGAAGAACTGGGAAGAGTGCCCCTCGCCGGGAAAGACGAATAAAAAGGCGCCAGAGCCCCTGCTGAAGATATGGAAGACAAGATCTGTTCTGTGGGACTTGGAATACTGGCCCATACTCGACACGCCTCATGGCCTTGATCAAATGCATATCACAAAAAATATCCTTGAGAGTTTGCTTGGAACATTGATGAACATGCCGAAGAGGACCAAGGATGGGCCAAAGGCAAGAAAAGACTTGGAATTTTTGAATATCGGGAAAGATCTCCAAATGCCCGATAAAAGGTCAGAGGAGACCAAGACGGAGACGGAGACGGAAGATAGGGGCAAAAAAGTAAACAAGAAGGAAGAACAATATTGCCCCCCCCCCCTCTTGCTTCACCTTATATCCGAAGGAGGTCGATCAATTGTTCAAGTGCCTTGCCGGAATCAAAGTTAGTTACGGATACTGTGGGAAGATAAGCAGATATCTGGACACTAAGAAAAAAAGGTTCAGTGGGTGAAGTCTCACGACTGTCATGTGATGATGACGCAGTTACTCCCGGTTGCACTTAGAGGGATTATGGACACACATGTGCGTGAGACGCTTACTGACCTATGCCACTTTTTTGATGCTATCTCTCAAAAGTCGATCAGTGTGAAGCAACTCCATAGGCTATAGGAAGAGATTGTTGTCATACTGAATGAGCTAGAGATATACTTCCCGCCCGCATTCTTTGATGTCATGGTGCATCTATGTGTCCACATCGTGGACGACATCATCGACCTAGGGCCGACATTCATGCATAGCATGATGCCGTTTGAGAGGATGAATGGGGTCATCAAAGGATTCGTTCGTAACATGTCCCGTCCAGATGGAAGCATAGCCCAGGGATATCTGACCAAAGAGTGCATCTCTTCCTGTGAGAGTTATCTGACCAAAGACCCTGTTGTTGGTTTGCCCGTCAACAAGCACTGTGGAAGGCTCGAAAGCGAAGGTCACACCAACGGTCATAGGGATGTGAATGTGTTACGCTCGGGCCGACAAAACGACCTTGACAGGGTAAACTTATTAGTGCTACAACACCTAGATGTGCTAGAAGATTTCGTGACACTGCACAAAGAGACCATCGCAAAGAAGTACCGTGACCGTGGGGTGCACAGGACAGACGCTGAAGTTATTAGAGAGCACAACTCCACTTTCGTGCGTTGGTTCAAAGAGCGAGTTCTGGCTAATCCCTCGGAAGAGGGTTGTCCGAACAGAACACTCATATACGCCTTGGCACATGGCCCCTCGACCAACCTCGCGACTTATCAAGCCCACAACAATCACCACAAGGGCTGAAGGCTTAGGCCCTCACCTCCACGTCTACCGCAGTCTCCGGAAGGGGCAAGACCAAGGGTTCCCATCCAAACAACGCTAGAACCGCAACAATTTGGGTATCATTTAATGGTCGGTCGAACAAACAGACGTATGCCTATAATGCATCATCAGCTATGATGTCTCCTTCATTTGTCAGGCAGAGTTTCCTTATGATTGCTTGTTGATGTTTGGTGGCCATAGATGCATGACCTAGGCCCTTAGCCAAGCGTACGCTCCGCCTAGGTGTGCTGGTGATCTGCCTTCGCTGCCTTGGGCGCCTCAACTTTAGCAGTGTATGGCTCACGGGTGTGGGGAGGATGGGAGATAGCTCACATTGTACTTGGGCACAAAAAGTGTCTAGGCGGGCACATGCAGTGGACTGGTGCATGCTTTGTGCAACTAGTGTGTCTGTCCAACCATTTGATAAAGCTACAGAGGCGTCTTCAGAAAAACCAAGCATGATCCCACATATGTGCAGTTCCCATCTTGTCTTTACTTGGCACGCTTTCGAGTGAACGAGAGAGATCCCGTGGACGAGCAACACTAGAGGGGGACCTCAGGGGTTATTGCTTGCATGCTTTTCGCCCCATCAAGCACACACATTGGATCCACTTGGGAGCCCATGGTAGGCTGAATGCCTCACGTCCCATCAACAACCACCAACTCCATCAAACCCACGCGGACTGCCAGGTTTGTCTGCATCAGATCTTTATGTGAGTTCCTATTGGGCGTAGCAGGTTCCACTAACACCCCATGCTAGCGGTGGAGGGTAACCGAGGAAGGGACCTCTCCTCCGCCGCGTCCTGAGACTGCTGGCAGGAGGGCCCAGTGGCACAAGACTACGAGAGATGCTCGATCCCATACCAATCAGCTCTGCTTTCCATGGTTGCTACCTGGTCTCCCACCGTAGAATTCACCACGCGTCGACATGTGGTAGGCGGTCCATCTGTGCTTTGTCCAATGGCAGTCACGATGCGACGAGGCCTACCGGTGACGTTGTCTTGGCAGCTGGAAAGCGCGAGACTCTCCGCAACCACCAGTGTTTGAAATCGGGGCCGCCGCGCGAACGATGCCTGTATTTGGAATTCTCGCGTCGGCCGCACCGACGACGACGAGGACCCTACGAGGAGGGGGCGGTGGCAGCGGCGGAGGCGGTGGATCGTCAGCATAATCCTCCGAGTCATCCACCATGGGTAGGCGTAGCCAACTACACCACCCTAATGCGAAACACACTTCATGTTGCATTAATACGAAACTAATCTAAAACAATTTTGAGAAAGTATTCCAGATAAATACACTTTTGACACATGGATATTGCAATCACACTTCCCGCGGTGCTATAATGTTTCCACAAAACTACACCAAAACTTGAACATGTGAAAAAGTCTGTGATTTAAGTATCTACTAATAAATTTATAAATAAATAAATGTGCCATGGGTTTTTTTAAGTATGATTTTTCTGACATTAACCCCATTATAAAATCAGAAAAATGAATTCAGATCAACACCCTACTAATGCTTTCCCCGGAGACGCGACTCAAAACCCTACCAGGACACCGGAGTAGTGCTTTCCCCAATCCGACCTCTTTCCAGCGCGCACGTTCCAGCCCCACGCTGCTTTTATAACCCCTCGATTTTCTCTCTCCTCTCCACCCCGGCGGCCGCAACTACTCTGGTAGAGCAAGCGAGCGCCGCCCCAAGCCCTACTCCAGCAATGGCCGATCCAGCGGAGCACCGCGAGGAGGAGGAGGAGGCCGCGGCGGCCGGCGAGGAAGAGGACACCGGCGCCCAAATCGCTCCCATCGTGAAGCTCGAGGAGGTGGCCATCACCACCGGCGAAGAGGACGAGGATGTCCTCCTCGACATGTAAGCCGCCGCCGCCGCCGTTACTTCGCTCGATCTGGCCCGATCCGATCGTTCCCGGCTTTGATCTAAGTCTGACGCGTCTGGTTCGGCGCTTCTTCTTGTGTCCGTAGGAAAGCGAAGCTCTACCGATTTGACAAGGACGGGGGCCAGTGGAAGGAGCGGGGCACGGGTGCCGTGAAGCTGCTCAAGCACAAGGAGACTGCCAAGGTCCGCCTCGTCATGCGACAGGCCAAGACTCTCAAGATCTGCGCCAATCACCTCGGTACTTCTTTGCTTGTGCTTTTTCGGGGGATAATTTTCGGCGGTGATTTCGATTTAAGGATTAGATAGATGGGGTGTGTGTTTTGACATCTTGATATTTGGTGTGCAGTTGTGGCGACGACGAAGATGCAGGAGCACGCTGGGAGCGACAAGTCGTGCGTGTGGCACGCTCTGGATTTTGCCGACTGTGAGCTCAAGGAGGAGATGTTCGCCATCCGCTTTGGATCCGTGGAGAGTGAGCACTGAGCACCCTATCCTCTGTGCAACTTTTCTATTTTATTTTTATATATCGTGCATCATTCAAAAGGGTTGGTCTCTGTGAGGCTACGGATCTATGAATTCACAAGCCAAGTTTGTTGTGGGTTGTGGGTTGTGGGTTTAACTAAGCAGTACTTCAGGTTGATCTAGTGTGTCATACCCGCCTTTGTCTTTAAACTCCATAATAGAACGGCATCAGTGTCGCACCTAGAAAGAAAATGTCCTGGTATCCTCTTATAAAATATACATGCATCTTTTTTATTTTTTTGGGATATCACACACTAATTTGCATCAATTATAGTAATGAATATATTTTTGGACAGTGTCCGGTGCACCCCCTAGCTATATGTTGCTGGTACGCCCTGAATGCCACAAAGCTATCCTGCCATGAAAGATCATTAGTGTAGTGCTGTTCCTGTATACCTATCATTCAGCAACTGATTTCCATGGCATTGCTTTGCATGTACTTAACCTCAGTACTCAGTAGTCAGTAATGTATAGCACTGCCTTTTCTCCGCGATATTAATATATTCCCTTTATCGAAAAAATAGCACTGCCTTACCCCTTGATCTTTTGCACTGATGTAGGATTTTTCTTTGACATTCTTGCTAATTGATTTTGAGCCAATTAGAGGCTGTGCTGTATTTCAAGTGTTCACATTTTCTGACAAGATAACTATTCACCTTAAGCAAAAAGGATTTTGATTATATATAAATTGTACTATTATTTGTTGTAGTAGTGGCCCTGGTTATGAATTTGATGAATTTAGACTACACAAGAGGCCCTAAACTTGTAGCAAATTGTGGCTTAGTTCTTCAAAATTGAAAATTTATTTTTGCAGGTATATAAAACCTGTAAGTTTTGTGATGTAGGTCAGTTCAGTTTTTCATTTTTCAGATGGCAGAATATATAAGTTGGCAGTAGACTACAAATATGAAATCGATCATCATGTGACCACCATATTGCTGCAAGCATTGTCACCCTAAAATAATTTGCATTCATTCGCACTTCTATTCAGCTTTATGTTAGTATTTTAGCTAATTAATGTTGCAATATCCAAGCAATGTGTGCTTCTTCCATCTAAATGATCCACATATTTTCCACATCCATTGCATTTTTGCATAGAAGCTTAGCTAATCAAGTTGCAGTGACCATGGGTCGCAAACTGCGAGTTTTTGGACCTATAAGTGGAACTGTGAAAGTACTCCCTCCGTTCCTAAATATAAGTCTTTTTAGGATTTCAATACAAACTACATACGGATGTATATAGACATATTTTAGAATGAAGATTCACTCATTTTGCTACGTATGTAGACCATAGTGAAATCTTTATAAGGACTTATATTTAGGAACAGAGGGAGTATATTACAAGGATGTAGTAAGTGAATTATCAAGAGTATGGATGTAATTGACACTGCTAAAAGCTCTAGGGCTTGTGGTCCAACAATTTCTCATAAAGGTTTCCTGTGTAGTGATGATATGCATGTTAGCATTGTAGGATATTTGATTGATAGTGTCGACAAATTTGTAAGAGAGTCATTAGTAGTTAGTTTGTATTTTGTGAGATTTTAAGTTTCTAAGACTGAGATTTAAACGCGTACATAAAGTGAGAGTTGCTATGTTTTGTGCGGTTGCCGCACCTACATGAGAAAACAAGCGCCGAGTCATTATGCTATTTTAGTCAGGAGGCTAGCAAATATCATGTCATCCTCATGTTTGCTTGATTCTATTTCAGACTGCAAAAAATTCAAGGATCTTGTGGACGACATTGCTGAGCAGCAAGGAAAGAATGAGGAGAAAGAAAGTGAGGAAGTCTCCTCTGCTGCCGAGTTGGTAGAGAAGTTAACTGTGACGGAGGGCAAAAAGGAGGAACAAACAGAGAAAGTGGAGACTCCTGCAGTAGATGATAAGAAGGATGCTGAAGAGTGAAAACAAGGTCCGGCTATTTCATCCTATGCTCTAGGAGCATTGCTATACTCGAACTAGTGAATTGTCAAATGAGTGTCATTCGATTCATTTTATGGTCAAAGTTCATCTTCCTTTCACAAATTTTCATTGTGTTATTCTGTGGGATGGATGTTTGTGTTGGGCAAAGTTTGGTTTGTGTCAGTCATGGGTTTCTTGGTTGATAGTCTGTCATTTGTTTTTCTGGATGGTGTGCCTGGGGTCAGCATGTTTGTACAATTATTTGGGAATTGCTTTTGGAATGGATACGGTTTGAGTTGTCCAAAATCCCTGGATGATGCTGTCTTGTCACTTTGTCACGCGTCGCATATCTTCATTACTGCAAGAACAATGATATAGACTGTGTGGTTGTACATGAGCACGCAAGACTTTAGTCGGGCCATTGTCTTGTCCGAACTCCGACCGACGAGCACATGTTCCCTCTAACCGACGAGCACGTGCCTCCAGATGGTTATCTTTGAGGGGGCTGCTCAGGCATCCAGTGTTTATTTGAAAAGGAGAAGAAAAAATGATGCTCCAAGAATTTACACATAGCATGCAGATACACAAGAGTTGACAGAAGTTCTACTGAATTTGATGAAGAGTGTGGATGCTTGGCATCACATAGCATGCAGATACACAAAAGAGTTGACGAAAGTTTTACTGAATTTGATGAAGAGTGTGGATGCTTGGCATCCCCAAGCTTAAGGGTCTATTCCGGGGATACGGTTACTGTTCCTTCTAACAAGATGGTTCTTTTGAATCCAGAAAGTTTCATCAACAAACTTTGATAGGCTCATGAATAGGTTAGTCCTCAAAAACAATGATAATCCATACATGTAAGTACCGTGGAAACTCATGGGTAAATTAATTTTCATCACTTGCTACAGTATATACTTCCATATATGAAGTCTTATCGACCAATAAGAATCCAAATAAAAGACATTCAAAACATGAAGCAAACAACGATTCTTTCTTAAGAGTACAACCATCAAAGAATAATTTTGAACATGGACTTACACTACTCCAAAAATTCTGAAATTTTTACCACTTACGAAAAACTTATCAAAGCTTATTGTGTAACATTTTCACAAAATTATGAGCTTCCCTTAAAATACTAAATTCCATAACTAACATCAAAGTTGTTGAAAACAACAAACTTAACAATCAACAACCAACCTTCTTGTGATAATTGTAATTCTTGGGACTTTATTTTTATAATACAGTGGTGATACAAGGGGGTAATTAAGAAGCTTCCATGACAAAAGATTCACATTGTTTTCATGGGCATGAACAAAAGTTCAAGGTTGACCCCACTTCGTCAATGATCACGCTTTCTCAATCACTTCTCTTTTTGAAAAAGTTTTAGCTGATTCCATTCTTCACTTTCCTTTTAGTTTATTGAATATAAGTGGATATTACAAAATATGATGGAGGATATGACAACAAAGTTAACTCTCTTAGTATGCATTGGCATTGCATACAAAAACAAGTCATTCACAAAGAACAAATGCCAATGCATGATAAAAGTAGTTTCTTGCAATTTTAGTTTCTGGAAGACATTGAGAGGGCACTTATTTCTTCCTCTATTATAATTACTACAAGAAGCAGCAACAAACTTAATTTTATTAGCATCATCATGAGCACACATGAAAATTTCAAGCCACGAACGTAGTGTTTAATACACTCAAATTTCTCCTCTAAAGTATAGTTAGGAGAGTTCAAAACAATCATAGGGCTCCCATAAGTGAGAGCAAAACAATTATCTACAATTTCATCATCCATAACAGTAGCATAATCATCTTCAAGTAATTCATCCATAGACGCACATGATATTCATTGTAGTCGTCAACAAAGAAATTTCGTCCAACGAACTTTGTGTCTCATCACTATTATAAGCAGTAGTAAGTTCAAGAGAGTTATTATCATATTCATTTGGAGATATGCATGGCTAGCTAATCCATTCTCCCTCCTACGATGCCATTGGTCTCTAACATTCAAGAGAGGTGCTTCCTTCATCAAAAGCATTAGTAGCAGCAACAGAAACATCACAAGATCATTCACAAAGTTAGAGAGAAAGTCATCACAGAAATACACCTTTTTTGGTTTTTTAATATATAATCATAGGGTAATATTACTTAGGGCATCTCCGACGGCAACCCGCAAATTTCCTCCCGCATCCGTCCGCGGATAGTGGGGAACCAGTGCGCGGACACGAATGCGGGAGAACGCCATCCAACCGTAGCCACATACTTTTCAAACTCTTTTTCAATAAACCGGATGAAATTCGTGCAAACAAGGTCGGATTTCATATAAACATGACAAATTTCATAGAAATCGAAAGAAAACGGTTAAATTTTGGACATATTTTCAACTAAAAACGAAACCGAACTACTCTACGGCCGGCGCGGCGGGTCTCCAACTCGTTCCCCCGGAGGTATATGCTTCAACGCAAAGGACGTGACGTCGTCGATGGCAGCGTTGATGCTTGTGCCGACGTGGAGCAACTCGCCACTCCTCCTCGAGCTGGCCTGAAGTGACAAGTTGCTGAACCACGCGCCAGCTTGGGGCCGCGACAACTGGCTCCGTCGGGCTAGGCGAGGGAGGTGGAGCAGCGACCTTACTCGCTCGTATTCGGCCGGCTCGACGGGCCACCCAGATGGTTTTTATGCCGAAGAACTGCTCTTTCCGCTTGTTAGATGCCATCAAAAGATTGGAGAAAATGGTGGAAGGAGGAGATGGGGAGTGATGGAGTGGTGCAATTCTTGCCCCACGTTTGTCCTGGTTTATATAGAGGGCGGACGGGAGGAGTCTGCCCGGCGTTGCGTTTAATGTTGGCCCGCTCGTGAATGGACGTGTGGCCGGAGTAGGTTTCTCGGCTTCCATGCAGGGTTAATGGAGGCATTTGAATGTGGCGAGGAGGCGTGTTCAGCTGGGCGTGCAGCGCTCTCGGCCAGCGTGTCGCTTCAATGGCGGAGGCAATGAGAGGTTGCATCCGTCCCGAGTCGGCTTCAATGTTGAGCGACGCGCTCTACATCGGCATGGATGCGGGCAGCTGGCGCCGGACAGGAACGTGCGTGGGCGAGTGAGGAGGGGTTGTGGTGGGCCAGGGCGGTCAGAAACGGGCTTGGGAGCGGTCCGGACTCGGGAAAACCTCCCCCACATTTGTCTTCGGTTTGCGGGAGAAAACGCATCCGAACCACGTTGCGGACCGATACAGACCCGCATTGGATGGCTTCTGTGGTCCGAACGGTTAAGAGAGGTTAGAGGGTCAGCATTGGAGATGCCCTTTAGTATCAAAGCAAACAAGTGCAAACCATAAAATTCAACCTGGCGCTATGCTCCCGTGTAGGATCGAAAGTATGTCTAGATGGGGGGGAGGGGTGATTAGACTACTTGACCAAATAAAAACTTAACCTTTTCCCAATTTTAGTTCTTGGTAGATTTTAACAACTTAGCACAAGTCAAGCAATCTTAACACAATTCAAGCAAGCATGCAAATAGTATATGAGCAGTGGAAAGTAAAGCATGCAACTTGCAATAATGTAAAGGAAAGGGTTTGAAGAGTGCAAACGCAATAGGAGACACGGATGTTTTTGTCGTGGTTCCAATAGGTGGTGCTATCGTGCATCCACGTTGATGGAGACTTCAACCCACGAAGGGTAACGGCTGCGCGAGTCCACGGAGGGCTCCACCCACGAAGGGTCCATGAAGAAGCAACCTTGTCTATCCCACCATGGCCATCGCCCACGAAGGACTTGCCTCACTAGGGTAGATCTTCACGAAGTAGGCGATCTCCTTGCCCTTACAAACTCCTTGGTTCACTCCACAATCTTGTCGGAGGCTCCCAAGTGACACCTAACCAATCTAGGAGACACCACTCTCCAAAAGGTAATAGATGGCACTACAAAAAAAATACACTTCCGTGATGATACATGTTTGTCACACTAGGTCGCCTTTTTTGTCATGCATGTACATCCATGACAAATTTATGACAGAATCAAGATAGTCATACCCGTGCTGTCGTAGAAGTGTTCCATGACATTACCAAAATTATCATCACGAAAGTGTCCACTTCCATGACGATAAATCGCCGTCACAGAAGTGCTTCCGTCAAGGGTGACCGACACGTGGCATCCACCGTAACGGAACGCCATTAAGCTATCAGGTCAGGTTTTGGATCCGATAACCCATTAACAGCCCCGACCAATGGGGATTTTCCATGTGTAAAATCATCATTGACTGGAGGAAACACGTGTCGGCTCATCGTTGGGACAGATGTCATCCACTCATTGGACAGAAGGCGCCTATGATACGTCGACACGTGGCACGGCCCAACAGAGGCCCATTCCTGTGAAAAGGCCGGCCCATTTGACTTGGTCAAAAGGTGGCGGGCTGGCCCATGTAAAGCCTGTTAACGGCCTGTTCGCATATAGCCCATTTACAGCCCACTAACCCATGGCCCGTTATGCCCTATCCGAATTAGGCCCAGTAGCGTCATTTGGGCCACCCAATATGATTCCAGCCTGTTTTCACTTCTGGCCCATGTATGGCCCATGACGTCTTTCGGCTCATATGAGGCCCTATGTAACTCTTGGCCTATTAACGACCTGTGGTGAAACTGACCCGTAATGAACAGTGTATTACTTTACACCCATTAACGGCCCGTGGTGAAACTGGCCCGTAATGAACAGTGTATCACTTTATACCCATTAAGGGCCCGTTATTCCGTTGGGCCGTTTCCAGCCCATGTTATCTTTCGGCCTTCTCAGAGCCCATTTATTCTTGGGCCCATTTCCATCATTCTTTTACTTACGGTCCATTACTGTCATTTTCTGCTTATGGGCCAAGTTCAGCCCGTGGTTACAGTCGGCCCACTTGTGGTCCGTTAACACGTTGGACCGTTTTTATAGCGTCATGAAATACGGCCTATTAACGATGGCCCGTTATGGTCGGCCCATGAACAGACGATTCCAACTCTAGCTCGTTTACGGCCATAATGTGGCCTGTTATTGGCCCATGTTTGGCCAATCGATCATACTGCCCGTATAAGGCCCATTGATGATACGGCCCGTAGAAGGCCCATTGTTTTTGTGGCCCGTAGAAGGCCCATTGTTTCTACGGCCCGTAGAAGGCCCACTGTTTATACGGCTTGTAGAAGGCCCACTGTTTCTACGGCCCATAGGTCCAGTGTCACTACAGTAAATATTAGCCCATGGTTATTGTGGCCTAGTTTTAAAAAATAGGTTATTGCAACCACTAGCAAACCGCAGAAAAAGAACTGCACTGACTACAAGCAAACAAATAAACAAGACAACAAGGAAATAAATAAGCAAGCAACTTACACTAGGCTATCACAGCTATTACACATATTACATCCACTGGGCATCAAAGTTCGCCACCAGTGCAAATATAGGGAACACAACAACATATAAACGCTGCAACAAAACAAGTCCACAACTGAAACCACTTCAGAAGAGCTCAAGAAACAATATCCTGGGTACCCATAATGCTGGCAAGATGCTTAGCAAGCTTATTAACTTTCTCTTGTTTGGCGCTTAAGTCCTCCAACGCTTGCCGTTGCACCAGAAAGTATGCATCTGAATTCTGCAGGGACTTCCTCAGTCCTTCGGCTTCCTGTCGCATAACATCTGATCGATGTCTTTTAACTTGAAGTTGAGACTCAAGAAGCCGAACTGATTCAGGCAACGAGTTCGAAGAGCTGGTGCCAGCAGTGGTAGCCAGTAACTCAAACACTACATCAAGACAGGACTTTGGGGTTGTCTCAGTGTCCTCAATATAGTTTTTATCAGCTTTCTTGGAGACCAACAGGGATGTCTCACTATCTTGAACCTTATCTGCATTACTTCCTTTACCATTGCATAACAGGGTACTCTTCTTCAATATTTTATCCGCGTTCTAAAAGAGAAACAAACAAACACATCTCAGGTTTACAATGTAGTATATGAAACTCATTTTGGTAAACCAGTTCAGTAGTAAGGTGTGAGGATAACAACATGAAACAAACGTATATCTATGTAGTATGGTCACTGTATGGTCTATATCATTCTAGTTTATGTTGCCAAATCAAGATAGATACAGTTCGAATCATATCTATTTAAGACAAAGCAGCATAGACAGAATATAAGTATGGGAAACTACACAACAATAACAACACTTGTAATGTGCATGCATGAGAACATAACTGTTTATTCAATTGAAACTGAAATCAACATAGAGCAAGTTACAACAGCAAATAGCCAAACACGTTGAAGAAACAGGTTTAAAACATACCTGTTGCACCATTGGAGTTTCAATTGCATCCTTCAAATTTGAAATTGGTTGGTATCAGTAAATACAATGATGCAAGAGCAAAGTAGTATGAACCATAGCTATGGAACCTGACCTGAGAACAATTCGTCTTCTGCTTTAAGCATTGACTTCGGGTTCAGAGTGGTGGTCCTCGTGATTTGGGCACTGCAGTTGCCTTACTAACTGCTCGTGTTTGGGTGCTCTGTGGTGGAGACGGTGCTGTGTCAACAGGAACTGGGTGTCTATCTGCTGGGGTTGGGGTTAGAAGGGGTGTAGCTGGTTCTCTGTCCAACTGGGTAGGGGTACAATCTGCATGAGTGTGGGTTATGTGTGGTGGGGCTGATTCTTGGGCAAGTACAACCGTGGTTCTATCTGCATCGACAGGTAGCACGATCTTTTCTGAAGACCATGTTTTTACTCCCACAGATACTGCCATCACTCCCTCCAATTGAAATGGCTGATAAACAAGAGAAGTAATTGAATGTACAGACATTGTAAGATAGACATGTGCAATGGATAGTAGGGAAGAAAACAAGGCATGAAATAATTCACATTTATGTTGTCTAAGCAAACAGAATAGCATGACATAATTTCACATATATGATGGCTAATTAAACAGGATAGCATGACACAATTTCACATGTATGATGGATAACTAAACAGGATAGAATGACATACTTCAAAATATGATGACTATGTAAACATGATGACATGATATAACTATACGATGTGTCTATTAAAGTGGTTGGCATGCCATAAATCACAAACATGCCGTCGATGGAAACATGATGGCATGATATAATTCACAGATAGAATGACATAATTTAAAATATGATGACTACGTAAACATGATGAGATGATATAACTATATCATGTCTTTAGAAAATGGCTTGGCATGCCATAATTCAGATACATGCTGTCTATGTAAACATCATGGCATGATTTATATACTAAGGAAGTGAGAAGAGGGCAATTGCATATATGATGTGTCAACTAAGGAGATGGCATTCAATATTGTGTATATGATGTAAAAACTAAGCATTGCAATACAACATATGCATTATATGAGTAATATAACCCTGCCAAGTTTGAGCATACACCTCAGGGGGATAATAGGACTGGTCATCTACCTCTGAATCCTCCTCTGAAGAGCTATCTATAACCAGCAAGATATCTGCTTCAGCAGGTAGCATTGTCTGCTCTGAAGACCTTGTTTTCACTCCAGATTTCGCCATCACCAATTCAAATGGCCGATGCATAGGAAGAGCAGTTGAATATACAAACATTGTCGACAAAAGCAATGAGAAATACAAAAAAAGGACATCATGATATAATTCACATATATGACGCTTGCCTAAACAGCATGGCATTGCATAATTCACATACATAATGCCTTGCAACAAGATAACATTGCATAATTCACATATATAATGTCTTGCAACAAGAGGGCATTGCATAATTCACATATATGGTAATTAGACACTAAACAGGTGGCATTCACACAAAGCATGTCTAAACTAAGCAAATGACATAGCAATGCAAGATACCATACGCACGATATGAGTAACATAACCCTGCCAAGTTAGGGCATGCACCTCAGGGGGGAAATATGACTGGTCATCTGTCTCTGAATCCTCCTCTAAGGAGCTATCGGTAACCAGCAAGACATGCGCTTCATCAGATAGCATTGTCTGCTCTGAAGACCTTGTTTCCACTCCAGATTTTTCCATTACCGTGCCGAATGGCTGATGCACAGGAAGAGTAATTGAATGTACTAAAATTGTTGACAAATTTAACACATAATAAAAAAATGATGGCATGATATAATTCACATATAAGATGACTGGCTAACCAGGGTGGCATTGCAAAATTCACATATATGATGCCTGGCTAGACAAGATGGCATTGCATGATTCACATATACGATAAAGAAACTATACAGATGGCATTGACACAAAGCATGTCTAAACTAAGCAGATGACATCTTTAATGTATACAGTAAGCAATGCAAGGCACCATATGCATGATATTACCAACATCAGCATGCCAAGTTAGAGTGAAGACCTGATGGGGTAAATAGGAGTGGTCTTCTCCTTTTGAATCCCCCTCAGAACATTTATCTTCCTCTTGATTACGATCAGAAATGGGTGGAGGGGGGCTGCCTTTGCACCCACCATGGAACGACGTCTGCATGAAATTTTATTGCCACGCAAGGCTTGTCTCTTTTGCTCTACATGATCAGTTCCATTGTGTACAATAACTGGCATGCATAGGAATAAAACATAGTGAGATTATGTAAGGAGTGCATGCACAAATCCAGAGTGATGGTAGCAAACTGTGGATAGACCCAAAACCAATGATAGCAGGCAGATAATATCTTTAGTTAAAAAATACAGATAATGGCTCCTTTAATGTTTGTTTGCACCCAACATGAAACTCATAGTAGACACCGGAGATTAACCAGATAGTAGACAGATAGTACTTATTGCTGCCCCAATATGTACCCCACAACCATTTAAAAACTCAAGTTTCACCATTAGTTTGGACCTGACTCGGAGTCTAATAGGTGAACACGGCGATAATGTAGCATGTCATCATATTAAGCGACGCATAACGTAAGCAGACACGGAAGAGTGCGACCTCTCTTGCGGACCCGTGTAGTCCTCAAGGTCATCTGCTCAGTTGATGATGGTAATGCAGTTGTCGTGGCTGCCGGCGGCGGGGAAGAAGATCTGAGGCGACGAAAGACAGTCTGGAGAGCGGATCCCTGTTGTTGTGAACCCTTCCGTCGTTGGAGCAGCTGAGCTGGGGTGGAACACAGCGCCGCAGGAGCAGGACAAACCACACAAGGTTTTCTTTGACACATATCTGTAACAGAAGTAATTGAGTAAGGGCTTGTTTCAATTTGAGGATTCTAACAATGCAGGGATAGGAAATAGACAGGAATAGGATAGGAATGCACGTGCAAAACAGAGAATTTAAAAACACAGGATTTCTGCCAATCTAGGTGTTTGATTCACAACAATTGGAAGATCACATGATGCAAAAAAGCATGGTGAGATTAAGTCAAACCACAAGAAAATGTACGGTTATAATGCTATTATGCTACTATATCTTAGTCTTGTGCTTGATAAATAGGAATACCAAAAGGAGGAGAAGTGGAAATTAGAATTCCTATGGTTTTTCTTTCAAGGAGACACTAAAGGAACAAATCCTACAGTTTTCCTTTGCTCCATTTCTTTGCACCAAATTCATGAAAAGTAGTACCATAGGAAACTTTCAAATTCCTATGTTTTTCATTCACTTTTCCTTTCAATCACTGGCGATTCTAGTAGGCAGGCTTGAGCAAGGAAAATCCTACACTAAAATAATGTTTTTGTGCTACTTCTATTACTTTGGACCCAGGCCACTACCATACTAGCTCAATTCCCAGGACCATCGACAAATGCACACCTCAAACGCGTAGAGATAAATAATGATGGCGTTCAAGAGAGTCGATCACGGATAGCTAAGTTGCCTGGTACCTCACTGCTTGTCATATAGTAGGATAAAATAATCGTATTTCCCGTTACTACGAGTGCTCAGTGGACAATATATATAACATGTAGAGTAAAAAAGAGATGCAACAAGTGTACAACCTCTTTGGCGAAGTCATGTCGATCTCAGCGTGATTGAGTTGGCCGGTGAGGATGCTCCGGCTGACTTTGCTGTCGGAGGAGGGGAAGAAGATCTTAGGCATCTGGAGATAGAGCCCGAGGTACTGCTCCGCTGTGATGGAGGGTTTCGTTGTTGGAGCAGCTTTGGTGAATTGTACGACGCCCAGGCTGAAGCAGGACAAGAGAGACAACAAACAACGTTAACCTGAGTGGAATTCTAATAGCATCTCCAATACATGACGTAAAATACATGACCACAAAGTGCTAGATGTAAAATACATCAGCCGCTCATCTCTGAACTTAACTGTCAAAACTGAACTTAACTGTCGAAACTGAACTTAACTGTCGAAACTGAACCTAACCGTCGAAACTGAATTTTGCTGTCGAAACTGAATTTTGCTGTCGAAACTGAACGCACTAGCAAGGTGAGGCTACACGTCGGTCGACTGACTTTTTCATCTCTGGTCAGTCGATTTTGCAGCCGTTGGATACGAAATCAAGGGCCTGCGATTCATCTTCAACCTCCACCCCCCTGAGCCGCCAGCCACCACCGGCCAAACAGCAGCCCCCCGCCGCCCGCGGTCGGCGGTGCGCTGCCCCACCCACCCCGAAAACACTACCCACCA
>NC_041387.1:413347319-413447507 GCF_002162155.2 Triticum dicoccoides
CTTTTTCTCCGGCGATCCCCACGCCACCGCCCCGCCAACGCCCCGCCACCGCCGGCGACCACCGCCCCCATCCTAAACCCTAAGATAGATAGTGGGGTACCTCTCTGGCGAGCCCCCCTCCCCGCTGCGGCTGGTTCTTCCTTCACCCTGGCGAGCCCACCCCTTGAAAATCGACTAACCCAAAAGTCGATTCAGTCGACTGAAGTGTAGCCAAATCGGAGCAGCATCGCAAGCAAGAGCAAGAGCGAGAGCAGCAACGCGAGCAAGAGCAATAGCAAGAGCAAACCAGGTAGGGGACCGAGAGCAAGAGCAGAGTAGCAGCGTGAGCGAGAGCTAAAGCAGCACCAGCTCCTACTGAGGTGGACGTCGCCGCCGAGGGAGCGACACCATGGAGGAAGTGGTCGGCGACGCCGCCGTGGATGGAGCCGCGCCGTGTCGGCTCGGGACCAAGCGCCGGCAGCATCGTGAGATCAAATCAAGAAGAAAATGCAGCGATTAGTGTACAACCTCTTTGGTGGCGCCGATTAGGCCGCAGCTTCATCCGAGGAAACGGTGATGATGATGCTCTTCCGGTGGTGCAGGTGAAGACGACGGTGTGGGAATGGAGGTGGCGCGAAAGACGAGGGGAACGTCGGGGCAGCTCCTTGGAGGTGGAGACGGGGTGGCTGAACCGGTGGGACGATGAGATCGACGACGGATCCTCATCCGGTACGGTGGATGAGGGACGTCGAGGTGTTGCTGTGGACGACGTCGTCGGGGAATAGGCTCCGGCTGGGTGGCGGACAGAGCAGGGTGTGGGGTTTCATCGCGGGTTTTCGCGACCTCGGTGTATGAATGGGTGGGCGGATGGGATGGCAGTGGGGAACCATGGCTTAGAGACGCGCTTGTCCGAAATGTGGGGTAAGTTATGAAAGTACCCCCCACCGATTTGAGGCAGTTCTTTCGGTTCAGGGGTACCACGGGCATTTCGCGTGTCGGGATTTCACAGGAGGTGGGAGTTTTCGCGCGCATTGTAATTTCAGAATAGCAAGGCGCGAGTTGAGATGGAGGGAGTTGTCGGAGAACAATGAGACAAAGATATATCTTAAATATTTCGGGCTAACAAGGCGCGGGTTGAAGAGGCGGGAGTTTCGCAGCATGATAGACAGAGACGCTAGCTTCAATTTTCGGCATAACAAGGCGCGGCTTGAAATTTCGGAAGAACAAGCTTAACGTGGACCAAAAAAAGACAATTTGCACCTCAACACGCACAACACACACACAAACACCATTTAGACTAGAGTAAGGTACACGTGCATTGCACGCATGAGATTTGGCAACCAAATTATGAATAAATACCACATTATAGCATGCAAGCTTTGAGTCATATATGCATGATGTAGATGTTCGTTTAATTCTTATAGTTCATTTCATTCAAAATCATCTAGTTTTCATAAGAAAGCTAATCTATTTTAAGATTCATGGAATTGTGCGTTGTAAGACATAAAGTAAAAACAAATAATGGCAAATCATGTAGAAAAACATTTGGGCAATTCTGAAACAGAAGATTCTAGAAAAAAAAAGAAGTGCTTGTGTTTTGATGTTTGTGCATTATGCTTAAGTTCAACCATGGAGTCTTCTAGATTATACATGTGCCGAAATCTGGTGGAATCTAGATGATATCCAACGGCCAATAGTGCTCAAATTTGCCATCTTTGGACCACCGGATTCGCCTCATCCAACGACCATCTTTTATATTATACATGGGTTTCAAACATCAGGATCTCTTATTCAAATATTTGAATTCAACTTTACATTGATTATGACCTCACCTATTCTTTTACACCCACACAATAGTCTTCTCTTTATAATTGTACCACTAACTTTCTCTCGTGCATGCATGCACACACACTACCAGTCGACATTATCTATCGCACGCATGCAATTTTTTTCTTCAGGTTGGTCTCCCATGAAGGCACACACCCACACACATCCCCCTCTCCATCATACCGGGCATTCTTTATCTCTCACGCGTGCATGCACAACGATCGATGTTCCTCTATGTATGTGTGTATATAGCTAGGTCTTTCATAGTTTTCCACACAAACCGATCAATCGATATATCCAGTGAGGTCTCACCCTCTTTCCCACGTCCACATCGATCAATCTATACCTCTCTATATAGGATTAACATAAATAGCTAATACACCCACATTAATTATATATCCAACGTCCCCCTCTCATCATCCATGCCTTCCGCTTCATCTCTCAGACGCGTGCACAATGGCGAAGACAGGGGGCAGTAAGGGCCCTGCCCCCCCTAACATCACTATATATCGAGGCTAATATGAATGTGATCTAGACAATTGCTGCTAAAAAAGGTTTAATTTCATGAATTGACCCTCCTCGTAAAGGATTAGCAATGCTTGGCCCCCTAGCTCATTTATTTTTCATGGCTCCGCCACTGCATGCAACAGCGCACGTGTTCGCCCCCTCTATCTAAATATCGATCTCGCACTTGTGCATTCCTTCATAGTCTCCCTCCACTCGGCCCCTCGCACCATCTTCTAGCCCCCCATCGGATTTGCCACATGTACAATCTAGCAGACTCCATGGTTGAACTTAAGCATAATGCACAAACCTCAAAACAACAGTGGTTCTCTTTTGTTCTAGAATCTTCCGTATCATAACTGCCCAAACTTTTTTTCTAGTTGAATTGCCATTATTTATTTTTACTTTATGCTTTACAACGCACAATTCCATGAATCATAAAATAGATTAAGGGCTTCTTTGATTCAAAGGATTCTCAAAGGAATTTTGGAGGATTCTAATCATTAGGAATTTTTCCTATCTTGGTTGTTTGATTCGTAGGATTGTAAACCATAGGAATTTTTCCTGATTCATTTGCACTAGATTTCATAGGAAACATCCCATCCACTCAAACCTCTTTGAAAGAATTCTGCGTTTTTTCTATGCACAATCAAACACTCGTACAATCCTGTAGAATTCAAGATGACATTCCACTATAATCCCATGTTTTTCCTATTCACGCGTTCTTAGCTTTTTTATAAAAACTAATTTGATTTTGAATGAGATGAACTAAAAGAATTAAACGAAGGGCTACATCACGCATATATGACTCAGAGCTTACATGCTATATTGTGGTATTTATTCATAATTTGGTTGCAAAATCTGATGCGTGCAATGCACGTGTACATTACTAGTACTTCGAGTATGTGCAAAACACGTAAATTAGAATACCAATGGCATGCTACACAGTGTCTCTCTTACAGTTCATGAAGCCACATGGTACAGGCGTTGTCGCGACCTCCTTGCATGGATTGATCACATTGACGTGCTGCTGGTTCCAGAAGAATGTACTCGTCCTCCCTGAGCCATACTGGCGGTACATGCATGAAGCAAAGATGTGCACGCACGCCACGCACGCACTCATTCCCTCGCACGCACACGCGGGTACACGGGCGGACGCAATTTTGTACCAAGATCCACCCCATGTGATAATTTGACGCGTGTAAAGTCGTTCACTTCATTGATGGTCAATTAATACAGCGCATGCAAATTGAGTGGACGTGAGGGCGGAAGAAAGACATTATTACTCCACTGCGCGCATGCGAGTAGTTAAATCGTGGGTTGCTAGTAGTACTTCCATTGGCCTTCTTCGTATTTTGTGCCAAATTTTGACAGTAACATCATATTTACGCATTTGAGCAGTGTAGTACTTGAAATTTATGTTCCGCTAAACTCATCGGGAGCCATTTCGGGCTTCGAAACCAAAACCATCAATTAATCTTTACCTTGTTCCCATCACATTCGAAAGCCTGCTCACACGTACTAGTACGTACCAAACCTGAACGTGTTCCCACTATGCAGGTATTAGTACTACTAGTGCTAGTACTTATTAGGTTATAAAAAGGGGAACTACCTAACTGAAAATTACTCTACCTTTCCTCCTCATAAATGCTTCTTCTTCGTTCGTCGTTGCCATGGCCGGTGAGCAGAGCTCTAGGTCGAGAACTACTCGTAACAAGGGAGCGGCAACCAAGGCTGCGAAAAAAAGAGAGGGCTCGCCGCCACGCAGAGACCTCGAAAGATCTCTCACGGGCAGGCGATGGCTCCCAGGAGCGCCCTAGCCGCGGAGGCGAACATGCCGAGCCGGCGGAGCTGGAGTCGTTATCCCTCGACGGCATGCCCGATCAGCTCAATAAGCACCTCAATAAGCAGAAGGAGTTCATCCAAGGCTTGACAGAGTTGCTGAAGGAGAGCCTCGACGACATGCCCGCTGAGCTCAATCAGCAGGGGGAGTTGACCGCCGGCTTGGTGATGCTACTGAAGAAGAGCATTGCCTCGGAGAAGAAGGCGACCGGCGAAATCCTGCGACTTCAGGAGGACAAGGCGAAGCTCGGCCACAAGATCGACCTGTTGAAGGAGAAGAATGCCGGCTGGAAGAAGCTGCATGAGAATAGTAGTTCCTCGATGAAGATGCTGCAGGCCCTCGTCATGGAACAGAAGGAGGAGTTGGCGAAGCTCCGCATCGAGCACCCGGCTACTGTCAAGGTACGTAATGCGGCCGTGAAACATATGATGAAGGCTCGCGTCGAGAAATCCTGCGTCATGGACAAAATGAAGAAGATGGCGGAGGAGACGCGCAAGGAGATGGAGGTCGTGGAGGCGATGAAGAAGCAGTTACGACTCCGCGACGAATTAGATCATTTGGGGTGATAATCTTCCTTCTTCTTTTGCTATTGTGTTTCATCTTTTGCTTCGGGTGTTTCGCCGCACGTGTCACGTTCTCTCCGAGGCATGAATAGAACAATGTTTTTTGGTTTTTGAGGGAATGAATAGAACAATGCTAACAATGAGATGACTAGCAAATTAGATCATTTTTTATCGCCATATGGCACTGGGCTGCCATGTTTCGTGCTCCTCCATCACAGTACTACTTCAGTGGAAAACTTGAGTATACCGCACGGTTCTATGCTCCTCCTCGATCAGGTCGTCGGCGCATTTATACGAGTAGTCAAATCACAAGGCCCCGCCTTCCAGCAGTAATGAGCCCTCAAATCACAAAGGCCCTCACCTCTCGTGAAACCGACCAAGCTAGACTGCCCGCCCTCTAGCCTTTTAAAAAATGTATACTTTTGTACAACAATAGTATCGATGGATTGCGCCATGGAGAAAAACTTGAAATTAAAAAAAAGCTGGTACATATAGAGAGCGCTCGTCGCCAAATTATGCATATAGTACTATTAAAAAGGCTAGTCATAATAATGGTGTCCAGCACAACCCACCCCTCAAATAAAACTAAGCACCTTGGAATTCTTTGACAAAACTAAGCACCCTGAAATTCTTTGACAACTAAACTGCTGGCTATATGATGTTGGCCATATATATTGTACGTATATAATGTGAATAAACGAGTGGTAGTACTGTACCAACTAAAAGATGAAATGTAAGAAATACTAGTATGTACTTACTTAAGAGTTAAAGTAACAAGAAGAAACATAACATAGTTCTGCTGGGGGCTCAACACAACACACCCCTCAAATTAAATTAAGCACACCTGAAATTAAACTTTGCAACTATTCCGGTAGACACTGCATTAGAACCACCATGAGCAATGACACTGCCACCTTACTCGGAGTCCTCGTCCAGGTCCTCGACTATGTCCTTGTCTCTCTTCCTCTTGGCCGATACTTCTTTGCTTGAACCGCCAACTTGGCTGTTGCTCTTCATCCAACCCTTGTAGATATTGAACCAAAGGTAGCCATCCATTGCAGCGTACTGGATGTGGTCTATATCTAGTACATTCTGCTGCCATGCATGACAATGAAACGTGTATGGAGGTTTCTCCAGTTTACTATACGAAGGATGAACCATGGCTCCTTCCAGGGTCAGCATTGAAGGCTGACGATAGGACACCAGCTGATTCTTTTGGAGGTCGAAGGTGTTGCCTACAACGAGGCCTATCCAACGCAGGACTTCTCTATCGTTACCAAAGTCTACAGTAACGAATTTGACTAGGTTGCTCTCGAGGAAGTCCTTAAAATCCTGGCACTCAACATCGGCATGGCATATGTGGTAGACCAAGCATAAGTCATGCACGCAAACCTGGATCACGGCGGGCTTCTTCCTCCCTTCGTCCTTTAGATCCTTCTCTCGTCCCATGACTGTGGTGTACTCAACATCTAGCCCGACGACCCACTCATCATGTGAGTCTTCGAACATGCGTCTGAAGCGAGAAAGGCATCCTTTCACCGTCGCGGAAGAACGGGTGTAGATGACATCAAACTCATCGCCGGTGATGGTTCTAACCTTGTACTTACCGCCGATCGGGCAGATTTGGGATGCCATGGATTTGGGAGGAGGGTTAGGATTAGTGGAACTGTCGTAATGTGAATGGACGGGACGACTAGGAGTGAACCGCCGTAGTATTAAAGGACGTGCGGGGACGAGTAGGAGCGAACTGCCAGCGTGCGAACGACAGGGTAGTGGCTTTCCATTCTCCCATGATACGGGCTTCCGAGAGCCCTTAGAGCTGAGATCGAACGGTGGCATGGCGTGATTCTAGACCTATGGGTGAATATCCTATCCTAGACGGTTATTCTGCAAATTTTCAGCAACTTAGCATGCGGCCGTTTGATCTCAGATCCAAGGGCTGCCAGCAGCCCGTATCATTGTCGCGCCTACCACGACCGTCACGTCGCTCGCGTGGTCGCGCCCTTGGAGATTTAACACGGTGCGTTAGGCTATCTGATGTTGGCATGTCATACATAGTCATCACTTAGTCACTCATACTACAACAAGGTTGGCTATAAGGTTGGCTATAAGTGTATTTTTTTAGTCCTCTCTATCTCTTTCTTCATACTCCCTCCGTCCCATAATATAAGAACGTTTTTGACACTAGCTAGTGTAGTGTCAAAAACGTTCTTATATAATGGGACACATGGAGTACTAGTATTTATTGCATTTGCCAAGGAGTGACCTCTTCCAATGAAATGGTGTTGCTAAGTTTACTTCATTTAATTAGCTATAGACTCAAAATTGTCTTTTCACCTAGGTACATGCACTTAGCACCGTTTCTTCCTTGGGTCACCAAACTAGTCTCTCTCTTCTTGATTAACTTGCCACATCAGACTTTATGCCTATGTGGCAAGCTTAAGCACCTGTAGGAGCAAGTAAGTACAATGGTGCGCTTTACATGGCATTTTTGCATATGTGCAGGAAAGAGAGGCAAGGAAAAAGTGGAGAAGTGGGCTCTCATGCAAGAGCCAGCCTCTACTACTCCATGGTGGAGCATTGGAAGAGGCACCTGTATGGAGGTGGTCAGGAATCGGGAGACTCACGCCGGTCGTAGCGCCGCAGTTAAAATGATAAGGGCAAGTCAAATCACGGGGCCCCACCTGTCCAGCAGTAACTCACTGTCAAATCACACAGCCCTACGTTTGCAGCAGCCTACTCCCTCGTCTTCTCGCGTCTCTGTCGAACCGACTAGGCGGAACTGTCCCGCTGCCTACCGGGCAGGAAAAGCCCCGCCCTCGACTTTTAAATAGTATACAGTATACTAATTTTGTATCCATGGATTGCGCCCGCGCCATGGAGCAAAGCATCTAGAAAATGGTGGTACACATGTACGGAGTATACAGCACGCCCGTCGCATTCGCGTTGCACCCCAGATGGTCGGTCGGTCTGGCACGCTGCTCTCCGAATGGAACGCGCGTCATATTGCATTCGCACACACATGTGGGACGGCAATTGAGAACCGACCATAGGCACTCCCCGGCCCCGCAAGTCGGGTGACTTAGTAGAAGAGGGAGACCAGCGATAGTACTAGAGAAGTGTTGTACTACATTGGTGCCTGGACGATCCCTGCAAGACACGGAAGATCAGTTCGTCCATGCATGTGACCTGACTCCAGCAGACACGCTTGGATTGTCTATCGTCTACATATCGTGCAGGCTGTGTTGTACATGGCTGTAGTTGTGGTGAGAAATCTAAAAAAAAGGTTTCTTGTCATCTCGCAAAATTATGTGTCATGTGCTTCGGATCACTGCAAGGGTTAAACAGCGACAATTGAGTTGGGCTAGTCATTGGGGGCACATGCACGAAGTATGACTACTCGGCTGCCATCTAGGTCAAGCCGGCTATGTTAATTAGGACATCTATCGACGGACCCCTTTTCTACGAGTTTATCTTTAATTTGAGCTTTGTTCCTCATCCAGTTTGTCCGTCGGGATTCATGTTGTCTCCTTTGGGCAGTGAGGTTATGATTTCTTGTCATGTGGCATTTTTTCGTGTTATATGTTATAATCCGGTGCTTCAAATCAAAATGACAACAACTGCGCCTCCGGGCCACGTGCATGAAGACTTCTCGACAGTCATTGACGAGGTCAAGCCGGCTCCGGTAGACAAAAGAAAACTAAGTACTACTCCACTATATAGGCAGGAGCCTCCGCGCTTGCTTGCTAGTGTTACTCTCTTCACACTGTCTCGGCCTCTCCAGATCTAAACACGACAACGGTGGGCATACTCTCTCTCTCTCTGCTCACCGCTGGTCACATATCCAGCCGGATCCTCTCCGCCGGGGAAGGTGAGAAGGTGCAACATTCACGCGGTCGTCCTCGGCGACAGCTCTTACCCACTGTTGGGTGCGTCCCGATCAGCCTGCCTTGCCGTTCTCTCCCAAGCACCGCTGGCGAGGGAGGGCCTCCGACCCCTTCTTCCTCGCTGTCGTAGTGTGGGCAGATCCGGCCTCCCGCCGCCCACCTAGCGACATCTCGGCGACCATCAGGTATAACTTCCTTCGAAACCGGCCTTGCTCTACTTCCCGAGCTCCTGACGTTGCTGCATTTGTAACTTTTACTATTTCTCAGGCCCCCTCGTAGATAGGATCGATCGGCTGTTCGAAAACCACCTATTTTTTTATGTTTAAAAGGTAAAACTAGTTCATGCACTCAAATCTAGTACTACTTGGTTCAAACAAGGAATAAAGGGGGTGGGGTGGGGGAGGATTTGTTACCTGAATCCAGGACTTGGTCGAAAGAGGAAATAATGGGGGCGAAAAGTAGCAGAGACTGGCTATCCAACCGGTCTCTAGGTCTAATAGGGAAATAAAGGGAAACGAGTACAAACTCAATATAAACCCGATCTATTGGTTTGAAAAGGAAAGAAAGTGGGGACTGGGGGACAAGTCAACAAAGTAAGTCCAGCACTAGATTTGCTAGCCTCACACAGTATAAGGTGGCTATACCGAACAAAAATGGAACCAACCCAGATATCCTGTTTTGATGTTTGTTGCCCCGAGCCACTCTTATGTAATGCCACTGGTAAAATGTAGCAGTCGCACTGTTAAAAGTAAGGACATATTAAACTAATGTTGTTTTCAATGTAATGCCTCCAGTAATATGAATCAATGGCACTTCTTTACATGTCCTGCTAAAATTTCCCATTAAGATAAGTTGGTTCTTTTCGTTAGAAATGCAGCTATCCTGGTCTGCCTACTCTCCTGTGCCTAGAGTAATGTCGTATTTAACGGTTGTCATAGTTAATCCTAATGCCCACATGAATGTCTAGCAATGCCACTGCTTTAGAAATTGATACTGTCCTTGTAGGATTGCCATTCAGATAAGGACCATGCTTCTTTTCATTTGATGCATGTTTCATCACTTGTTAGTCACCCTCCTTTCCACCTTTTTTGTGCAAACAGAGATATACATTTCACGCTCGATCTTAGTTGAACTGCACAAATGATATCCAAATTATAGTTGAGCATTCCAGGAGCTTCACAACCAACCTTGATGTTGCTCAATTTTATTGCAACTAATGAAGAAGAAGCTCTATGGGTTTCGTTTTCTGATGGAAATGGAACTGGGGCTGGAGCCCTTTTCTTAAATTTTTTTGAAGAAGAAGCTGCTAGCTCACGGGACATTGCTTTATTTTAGGTGAACTCCACCAAAAGGTCCCATGAATTGAATCATCCATGTTGGTGACTGAAAGAGCCAGCTTCAGCATCCTAGTCAAAGCACCCCCCGGCCTCCATCCTTGCGACGCACGGTACACCTTGTTTGCCACCTGCTCGACCCTAGTGTCACTGATAAAATGAAGTAATAATACAGTTAAAATAGAGCGATTGTCATCTCTATCATTTCATTTCCAATGTAGATAAAGAAAGTGCTTCTCTTTGTTAAATTATGTTTCATCAACTAGTCCCATTGTTAATGTTTAAGCGTTTCTGCAAACTGGGGTGCTTAATTTTAGTTGATATGTACAAAAATAGAGATTTGAATGTCTCAAGGCGCCTCCTTGTACTACTGATGTTCATCACTGGCAGAAGGTGTATCTGGGAGACTTGGGATGATGTCCAGTATGAGGCGTACCATATGAGGCGTCGCAGGGCCCATCTCGCCCTCGCAGCATGGCATACTATGATACTATCGCAATATTTTCTTCTATTTATTTTGTGTGTTTCATCAACTAGTGCCACTATAATGTAATCACGCTTTTTCATTATCTGTGCAAACAGGGTTATTCAGCTGCATTTTGGTGGAACTGCATAAATGTACATATGGAACCGGCATATATGCAGAGTGCGAGGTATGCCAAGTAAAAATTACCGACACCAACCATGCTGCATGCACGCATTGGCATCCACCACAACCAGTGGGATGTGTGGCGCTCTCTGTGGACGGATCTTTCTCGGCAGCAAATCCTCTAACCAAATACTAGTAGCTTATATTGGCAGTTTTCTAGGGAGTACTCTTTTCTGAAAGAAGCACCAACCTATTTTTCTTTATTTGTACACTGTGTCACAACTTTGACCCAAAGCTCCAGAGCTATTTTAGGGTGATTGGCGTAGTACTCGGAGACTGGTTGTAAGCATGATTTTCATTAGCTGTCACACTGATTGTAAGCATGAGCAGGTGGAAGATTAGGTTAGTGCGAAGCTTACCTTAAACCCTACTGCCACCGTTGAAACGAGGCGAGCATCGAGGGAACCGTGGAGAATGGCGGGGAAGCGACGTCGTACCATCTGGCCTCCTCTTGCGGTGGGAGAACGAATACTCCTATGGCTCCGGCTGGCTCTGCACCCTCACAAATGGCACACCATACTCGATCGATTCGTTATCCTATGGGTGCTCGACCTTCGACCTGTACGCCCACCACCTCCGCCTGACTGTTGCCTCGGGTGAATCCGTCTGCTCCATCGCCCATAGGAGATACTCGATGAACTCGGAGGACTGCGGCGTGACTGCCGCCGAGGAGTACATGTATGTCGCCGCCCTCATCGCCGCTGTCTCGCTCTTTCGCATACATTGCCACATGGCCCGCACCATCCTCGAAATCTCCCACTCATTGTCAAACCAACTAAGGATCTCCTTCAACCTGACTAACTTTGCCTGGTCACCGCCGGCGATCTGCCTGATTCGCTGCTGCATCCTCTCCATAGATGTCGTTCTGAGTGGTCCGGTGCTAGCTTTGGAAGATGGGAGGAGAGACGGTGGTCTTGCAATAGAGAAGAGGGAGAGGAGAGGAGGTGGTTTTGGAATGGAGATGATGGAGAGGAGAGGAGGTGGTTTTGCAATGGAGAGAA
Source organism: Triticum dicoccoides (assembly GCF_002162155.2). Classification (NCBI taxonomy): domain Eukaryota; kingdom Viridiplantae; phylum Streptophyta; class Magnoliopsida; order Poales; family Poaceae; genus Triticum; species Triticum dicoccoides. Next base: position 413,358,907 of record NC_041387.1, read on the forward strand.
GGCAGAAGAGGGAGAGGCAAGACGGTGGTTTTGGAATGGAGATGATGGAGAGGAGAGGAGGTGGTTTTGGAATGGAGATGATGGAGAGGAGAGGAGGTGGTTTTGCAATGGAGAAGATCAGAAGAGGGAGAGATGATACGTCTCCAACGTATCTATAATTTTTGATTGTTCCATTCTATTATATTACCCCTTTTGGATGTTTATGGGCTTTATTTTACACATTTATATCATTTTTGGGACTAACCTACTAACCGGAGGCCCAACCCATATTGCTGTTTTTTTGCCTATTTCAGTATTTCGAAGAAAAGGAATATCAAACGGAGTCCAAACGGAATGAAACCTTCGGGAGCGTTATTTTTGGAACAAATCTGATCCGGAGAGCCTGGAGTGCAAGTCAAGAAAGCTCCGAGGGCCCCACGAGATAGTAGGGCGCGCCCCCTGTCTCGTGGGCCCCTCGGGCATCCACCGACGTACTTCTTCCTCCTATATATACCTACGTACCCCGAAAACATCCAGGAGCACCACGAAACACAATTTCCACCGTCGTAACCTTCTCTATCCGCGAGATCCCATCTTGGAGCCCTTGCCGGCACTCTACCGGAGGGGGAAGCAACCACGGAGGGCCTCTACATCAACATCCTTGCCCCTCCGATGAGTTGTGAGTAGTTTACCACAGACCTACGGGTCCATAGTTATTAACTAGATGGCTTCTTCTCTCTTTTTGGATCTCAATACAATGTTCTCCCCCTCTCTTGTGGAGAACTATTCGATGTAATCTCTTTTTGCGGTGTGTTTGTCGAGATCCGATGAATTGTGGGTTTATGATCAAGTTTATCTATGAATAATATTTGAATCTTCTCTGAATTCTTTTATGTATGATTGAGTTATCTTTGTAAGTCTCTTCGAATTATCAGTTTGGTTTGGCCTACTAGATTGATCTTTCTTGCCATGGGAGAAGTGCTTAGCTTTGGGTTCAATCTTGCGGTGTTCTTACCCAGTGACAGAAAGGGTTGCAAGACACGTCTTGTATTGTTGCCATCGAGGATAACAAGATGTTTTTCGTTGATTCTTTTTGCTGCTGTTCAATAGACAAATTGTACATGACTTCCTATTTTGGTAGGATTTTTAGAGTTCCAGAAGTTTGCGTTAGTTACAGATTGCTACAAACTGTTCTGTTTTTGATAGATTCTGTTTTTCGTGTGTTGTTTGCTTATTTCAATGCATCTATGGCCAGTAAATTAGTTTATAAACCATAAAGAAGTTGGAATACAGTAGGTTTAACACCAATATAAATAAAGAATGAGTTAATTGCAGTACCTTATGTGGTGGTTTTGTTTTCTTTCACTAACGGAGCTTATAAGATTTCCTGTTGAGTTTTGTGTTGTGAAGTTTTCAAGTTTTGGGTAAAGCTTTTATGGACTATGGAAAAAGGAGTGGCAAGAGCCTAAGCTTGGGGATGCTTATGTCATGCCAAGATATTCAAGAATAGCCAAAAGCTTAAGCTTGGGGATGCCCCGGGAAGGCATCCCCTCTTTCGTCTTCGTTCATTGGTAACTTTACTTGGAGCTATATTTTTATTCGCCACATGATATGTGTTTTGCTTGGAGCGTCGTGTATTATATTAGTCTTCAATTTTTAGTTTACCACAATCATCCTTGCTGTACACACCTTTTGGGACAAGCCTATTTGATTAGAATTTGCTAGAATACTCTATGTGCTTCACTTATATCTTTTGAGCTTGATACTTTTTGCTCTAGTGTTTCACTTATATCTTTTAGAGCACGGTGGTGTCTTAATTTTGAAGAAATTGCTAGTCTCTCATGCTTCAATTATATCATTTTGAGAGTCTTTTAGAACAGCATGGTATTTGCTATGATCATAAAGTTGGTCCTAGAATGATGAGCATCCAAGTTGGGTATAATAAAAACTATCATAGAAAGTGAATTGGATGCTATGATCAATTTGATGCTTGATAATCGTTTTGAGATATGGAGGTAGTGATATTAAAGTCATGCTAGTTGGGTGATTATGAATTTAAAGAATGCTTGTGTTGAAGTTTGTGATTCCCGTAGCATGCACGTATGGTGAACCGCTTTGTGATGAAGTTGGAGCACAATTTTATTTATTGGTTGTCTTCCTTATGAGTGGCGGTCGGGGACGAGCGATGGTCTTTTCCTACCAATCTATACCCCTAGGAGCATGCACGTAGTACTTTGGTTTTTGATGACTTCTAAATTTTTGCAACAAGTATATGAGTTCTTTTGATTAATGTTGAGTCCATGGATTATACGCACTCTTTTACCCTTCCACCATTGCTAGCCTCTCTTGTACCGCACAACTTTCACCGGTACCATACACCCACCATACTCCTTCCTCAAAACAGCCACCATACCTATCTATTATGGCATTTCCATAGCCATTCCGAGATATATTGCCATGCAACTTTCCATCGTTCCGTTCACATGACACACATTACTTTTGTCATATTGCTTTTTGCATGATCATGTAGTTGACATTGTATTTCTGACAAGGCCACCTTCATAATTTTCATACATGTCGCTCTTGATTCATTGCTTATCCCGGCACACCGCCGGAGGCATTCATATAGAGTCATATCTTGTTCTAGCTTTGAGTTGTAAATCCATAAAAGTGTGATGATCTTCATTATTAGAGCATTGTCCTAGTGAGGAAAGGATGATGAAGACTATGATTCCCCCACAAGTCGGGATCAGACTTCGGACTTTACAAAAAAAAAGAGAAAGGCCAAAAAGAAAAAAAAAGGCCAAAGAAAAAAAGAAAAGAAAAAAATAAAATGAGAGAAAAAGAGAGAAGGGACAATGCTACTATCTCTTTTTCCACACTTGTGCTTCAAAATAGCACTATGATCTTCATGATAGAGAGTCTTATATGTTGTCACTTTCATATACTAGTGGGAATTTTTCATTATATAACTTGGCTTGTATATTCCAATGGTGGGCTTCCTCAAAAGTGCCCTAGGTCTTCGTGAGCAAGCAAGTTGGATGCACCCCACTTAGTTTCTTTTATTGAGCTTTCATATATTTATAGCTCTAGTGCATCCGTTGCATGGCAATCCCTACTCACTCACATTGATATCTATTAATGGCCATCTCCATAGTCCGTTGATACACCTAGTTGATGTGAGACTATCTTCTCCTTTTTGTCTTCTCCACAACCACCCTTCTATTCCACATATAGTGCTATGTCCATGGCTAATGCTCATGTATTGCGTGAAAGTTGAAAAAGTTTAAGATTATTAAAGTATGAAACAAATTGCTTGGCTTGTCATCGGGGTTGTGCATGATTAAATACTTTGTGTGACGAAGATAGAGCATAGCCAGACTATATGATTTTGTAGGGATAACTTTCTTTAGCCATGTTATTTTGAGAAGACATGATTACTTTGATTATTATGCTTGAAGTATTGCTATTTCTTATGTCAATATGAACTTTTATTTTGTATTCATTTGGATCTGAACATTCGTGCCACAATGAAGAAAATTACATTGAGAAATATGCTAGGTAGAATTCCACATCAAAAATTTCTTTTTTATCATTTACCTACTCGAGGACGAGCAGGAATTAAGCTTGGGGATGCTTGATATGTCTCCAACGTATCTATAATTTTTGATTGTTCCATGCTATTATATTACCCCTTTTGGATGTTTATGGGCTTTATTTTACACATTTATATCATTTTTGGGACTAACCTATTGACCGGAGGCCCAGCCCATATTGTTTTTTTGCCTATTTCAGTATTTCGAAGAAAAGGAATATCAAACGGAGTCCAAACGGAATGAAACCTTCGGGAGCGTTATTTTTGGAACAAATCTGATCCAGAGAGCCTGGAGTGCAAGTCAATAAAGCTCCACGGGCCCCATGAGATAGGAGGGCGCCCCCCCTGTAGGGCGCGCCCCCTGTCTCATGGGCCCCTCGGGCGTCCACCGACACACTTCTTCCTCCTATATATACCTACGTACCCCGAAAACATCCAGGAGCACCACGAAACACAATTTCCACCGCCGTAACCTTCTGTATCCGCGAGATCCCATCTTGGAGCCCTTGCCAGCACTCTGCCGGAGGGGGAAGCAACCACGGAGGGCCTCTACATCAACATCCTTGCCCCTCCGATGAGTTGTGAGTAGTTTACCACAGACCTACGGGTCCATAGTGATTAGCTAGATGGCTTCTTCTCTCTTTTTGGATCTCAATACAATGTTCTCCCCCTCTCTTGGGGAGAACTATTCGATGTAATCTCTTTTTGCGGTGTGTTTGTCGAGATCTGATGAATTGTGGGTTTATGATCAAGTTTATCTATGAATAATATTTGAATCTTCTCTGAATTCTTTTATGTATGATTGAGTTATCTTTGCAAGTCTCTTTGAATTATCAGTTTGGTTTGGCCTACTAGATTGATCTTTCTTGCCATGGGAGAAGTGCTTAGCTTTGGGTTCAATCTTGCGGTGTTCTTACCCAGTGACAGAAAGGGTTGCAAGACACGTCTTGTATTGTTGCCATCGAGGATAACAAGATGGGGTTTATATCATATTGCATGTGTTTATCCCTCTACATCATGTCATCTTACTTAATGTGTTGCTTTGTTCTTATGAACTTAATACTCTAGATGCATGCTGGATAGCGGTCGATGTGTGGAGTAATAGTAGTAGCAGGCAGGAGTCGGTCTACTTGTTATGGACGTGATGCCTATATACATGATCATGCCTAGATAATCTCATAACTATGCGCTTTTCTATCAATTGCTCGACAGTAATTTGTTCAACCACCGTAATATTTATGCTATCTTGAGAGAAGCCTCTAGTGAAACCTATGGCCCCTGGGTCTATCACTTATCATATTTGCTTTCAATCTACTTTTATTTGCATCTTTACTTTTTGCATCTATATCAAAAATACCAAAAATCTATTTATCTTATCATACTATCTTTATTAGATCTCACTTTCGCAAGTGGCCGTGAAGGGATTGACAACCCCTTTATTGCGTTGGTTGCGAGTTCTCAGTTTGTTTGTGTAGGTTCGTGGGACTTTTGAGGAGCCTCCTACTGGATTGATACCTTGGTTCTCAAAACTGAGGGAAATACTTACGCTACACTTTGTTGCATCACCCTCTCCTCTTCGAGGAAAACCAACGCAAGCTCAAGACGTAGCAAGAGGTGAGACGGTGGTTTTGGAATGGAGATAATGGAGAGGAGAGGAGGTGGTTTTGCAATGGAGAAGAGGGAGAGGAGCGTGCGGCAGCGATTTAGGATTGGGCGAGAGGGCCGGCGCGCTGTGACTGGATCAAAATCAAAATCAATTTACCCTTCAATTAAGAAAGCGACCCCACATTAACTAGTCTCCCTTTTATTCTGGGTCATAATTGACCATGATTTTCGCACATAAAATATATGTTATACGTTGCAAAAATAATATAATTTGAAAGTACATTCAGATACGAACCAAACGATGCAATTTTTGGTGACATGCATTCACATTTTGCCTGTCATATACAGTACATGGTCAAACTTTGACCCAAAATACGCAAAACAACAAAAAAATACTTCCAAGACCAGCGCCGCTCTTCTGCTCTTCTCCTCTTAAACCACCGACGCTCCTCTCCTATTCCAATCTAAATCCAGCGCCGCTCCTCTCCTCTTCCATTTCAAAACCACCGCCCTCCTCTCCTGTTCCAGTCCAAAACCAGCGTCGCTCCTCTCTCGTTCTAATCCAAAACCAGCGCTGCTCCTCTCCTCTTCCATTCAAAAACCACCGCCGGCGAGTGAAGGTGCTGTGGAGAAGTAGATCGATGGAGGAGTACAACCGATACGTGAGGATCGCAGACGGCGACCCTATGGAGCTAGCTAGGATGTTGGAGATATAGTCTTAGTTTGACAACAAGGACCAACTAGCGGCGACGGCGACATCCATGGCCAAATATCTGCAACAGAGCGAAAAGGCGGCAATACTCCCGGAGGAAGTCGCGCCAGAGTACATAGAGCTGCTCCTCTGGGCCATGGAGCAAACAGATTCACCGAATCCGATCGTGAGGGAGCGGTGGTGGGAGTATCGATCCCAGATGGAGCATCCACCGGAGATTGAAGGATCGAGCATCTATAGGGTGCCGTTTGTGAGGGTGTCCTGCCAGAGCGAGCCGGTGGAGTCTTCGTCGACCGAACCCAACTGCAAGAGGAGAAAAGACGTTGGCCCGACGACGCTTCCCCGCCATCGTCTCCCTCGCCGTTCACATTGTCTCACGGGGCGGCTGTCTGCCGCCGAGGAATAGGAGGGGGCTTCCCCCCCAGCCCAATAGTCGGGCAGGTTGTGAATTGTCAGGAGGAGCTTAGGGTTGTCAGTATTTGCAGGTTGTGAATTGTGTTTTGTGTTGTGTATTTAGAGAGTACTTTTCAGATATGAATGTCTTTTGAATTTCAGATTTGCAGTATTGAGCATATGAAGAATTTTATGAATTCTAGAGATCTATTTTTAGCACTTAAAAAAATGTAATTTCATAGGAGTATAAAAGTGCAGACGAGAAGAAACTGCAAGTTTCAGTTTCAGATAAGAAACTGCAACTTTCAGAGGCAGAGCATTTATATTAACACGACCTTTTCAAACAGGGTTAACATCATATTGGAAGTTTTATTCATGGTCGAAAATGGAACTACCAGCCAGTTAACATCATGCTGATCAACATTCATGCATAGCACATCTTCATACGATGCATACTCAAAATGCCCATACAATGTCGAGTGTGCGAAACACACAGAAAACGAGGGACGAAGTTTTGGCAAGTGTTGGGCGTGGTTTTGGGCTGCCCCGTCTAGGCTTTCATTTTTAACATGCGCAGCCCACGACCTCGGATGGGAGGGCCTGTTTGTATTTTCTTAGGGCCGTCATGTATCGACCGGCCTATGGACCTCTCATCTGAGGTTTTATTTTTGGCAGCCCAATTTATGTATTTTTTTGAAGAAAACGCAGAGGTCTGTTCTATTTTTCTATATAAGAATAGGAACGTCAGGTACAACTTATGTTTCCCTTCTAACTATATTATATATATTTAAATTATTTTATATGTTATTATATATTATTTTTATTGTCATCATATATTTAACAGATACTTACATATGTAAGAAAACAATATCCCACATCTTATTAACTTATAAAAATAATTTCTTAACAAATAAAATACTGGATTGTTTTGGCACGAAAATCCTGGTGATTGTGTACAAAAGCTTGGTAAGATTTAAGGATGAATGTAATAATATCACTTATTATTTAAATATATTTATAACAAAATGCTTAGCCCTTTTTTATTTTTTGATAACATTGCTGGCCCAACCCAACATTATAGTTAGAATCAGTCCAGCAAAATCGTGTATCGAGATAAAGTGCAAATGGCCTGTAATTTTTTAGGAAATAAAATAAATGGGCCGCATGGATGCTACATTAATTGTTCACCCAGCCCAGCTAATGGCTGTAATTTAAAAAAAAGATCAAATTGACTGTAAATTCTACCGCGCAAAAAAAGACTGTAAATTCTGAAAAAATGGGTTGAATCCGTGCCACATTTTTGGAGGCTGAAATGTGGGTCAATAGGTCGAAGCCAACGCAAGTCATTGTCACAAATGATTCTGACATGTTAGCCGTTGGATTTACATCCAACGACCGGCATGCATCTTCAATCTCTCATCTTCTTCCTCCAGCGCCGCCGGGACCACCTCCCGCCTCCTGCTGTTAGCAGCTCTGCTTAGCACGCTTCGCTATGAAGCGCTACTCCATCGTTGGCCAGTCCATCCCTCCATCCCTCCACACCTCTTGTTCTTCTCCACCGACTGCCGAACCACACTGCACTAGAACCAGTTAACCCTCAAACACCTCTCCGTCCGCGACTCTACTCCCGCGTCTTCCCATCTCCGGCTCGTTGTTGTCCGGGGCCTCGCCGTCGTCCACCACCTTGGATGCGCTCGGTGCGGCGTGGTCAACATGGTCAACAAACGACACCATCGGAAGTAGACTATGCGTGGAGAGGCTGACAGTTGGATCCACGGCCGCACACAAGGAAATGCCTCCTTATTACGCGCAAAATAATGATTCATCCACCTGACATCTGGGACCCACCGGAAGGGCCTCTGTATTTCGTGAAAAAACGTGCCCCCCGCTGACTTGTCGGACCCACCAGCTATCTTCGCACGCAAGGAAGTGCCTCCTTATTACGCACAAAAAAATGAATACTCCCCCTGCCAACTGGAACCCAGCATACTGGGAGGCTGACTTGTGGGCCTACCAAGTTGACGGGGATGGAGGGCTTTGTCAACTTAGTCAATATGAACGATTCTAGCTCCTCTTACCATACAATGTTCATCCAACGGTTGTAGTGCTTCTTCAACCTCTGGTCTTCTTGCTCCAGCCGCCCAAACCAGCGCCGGTCGTGCCATGTGCTCCTGCCTCCCGTGGCCGGCTGTGATGCCGTGGAGGCCTCACCGGCCCCTACTACTCCCACCGTTGGCCAGGCCATCCCTCTACTCACCCACACCCCCTATTATTCTGTGGCGACAACAGCCTCACACCGCAGCCGAACCAGTGAACCCTAGTACTCCTCTTCGTGTGGGCATCCACTGCTGCGTCTTCCCCGGCTCCGAGTCGTCCCCTTCCTAGGCCTCGTCGTCGTCCACCGTCGTGGTGCTCTCGGCGCGGCGTGGTCAACGTGGTCAAGGAACGACTTCCATCGGACGTGGACTATACGTGGAGAGGCTGACAGCTGGGTCCACGGCCGCAGCAAGGAAGTGCCTCCTTATTACGCGGAAAATAATGATTCCTCCACCTGACAGCGGGGACCCACCGGATGGGCCACCGTATTTCGCGAAAAAAAGTTTCCCTTGACTGCTGGGACCCACCAGCTACATCTTCGCACGCAAGGAAGTGCGTCCGGGCAAAAAAAATGATTCGCCCCCACTGACTGCTGGGACCCACCAGCTACATCTTCCCCCGGAAGGAAGTGCGTTCGGGCAAAAAAATGATTCGCCCCCTGACTACTGGGACCAACCAGCTACATCTTCGCACGCAAAGGAAGTGCATCCGGGCAAAAAAAACGATTCGCCCCTCTGACTGCTGGGACCCACCAGCTACATTTTTGCACGCAAGGAACTGCCTGATAGTCGGGACCCACCTGGTCGAAGCGTACATAGCATTGTCATTCTCGTCGCGAACGTGTACATACATATATACTGGTTGATGTAGAGGCGCGCACCTGTCGTAGCAGAGGCGCGTACGTGTCGTAGTAGAGGCACGCACGTTGCATGTACATGTACGTACAGCGACAAGGGTGCAAGAAAGAAAATACGGCCACGTACGTACATACGGGCGGGGTCTTGAACGCCTACTCGTGCATACGTACATGTCTGGGTCGGAACAGAGAAACAGAGTCGTCGTCGTGTTCATGGGAGGCAACGGAATGCGTCGTGTTCATGGGGAGGCAACGGAATGCTCGTGTTCATCGGGAGGCAACGGAACGCGTGGGAGCCAACCGGCTTGGACGGAGCATGCGATGGAAACAAGGCCTGGCGTACCGCAGAACAGAGTAAACGGCCTTGTGTTCGATCGGCCACGTTCGGAATGGGGTCCTGTTGATTGGGAGGGGTGTTGCGTACCGCAAAACGGAGTAAACGAACCTCCTACGGTCGAAATGGGGGTCCTGTTGATCGGGAGGGGTGTCGCATACGGCAAAACGGACGAAACGGACCTCCTACGGTCGAAACGGGGGTCCTGTTCATCGGGAGGGGTGTCGCGTACCGCAAAACGGATGAAACGGACTTGTGTTGGAGCGCTACGGTCGAAACGGGGGTCTTGTTCATTGGGAGGGGTGTGGCGTACTGCAAAACGGGACTCCACGGGATACTGTTCATCTCCACTGTCGACCTCCTCCAGCCTCCACGGGCTACCGTCGACCTCCTCCAGCCTCCACGGGCTCTTGTTCATCTAGCCTCCACTGCGCACTACTCCACCGGATACTGTTCAACCACCCCTCCACGGGCACCCCTCCACCGTCTACTGTTCATCCAGCCCTCCACACCACGGGGTCCTGTTCAACCACCCCTCCACGGCCACCCCTCCACCGTCTACTGTTCATCCAGCCCTCCACACCATGGGTTCCTGTTCATCCAGATGCAACGCCACCACTCATTGTCATCCAAACCCTCCCCCCGCAACGCTCACTGTTCATCCAATCGATCGGCTTCAGTTAGCAGCAGTAGCGAAGGAATCGCTCCATCGGGTTCAGTTAACAGCCATCGATCGATCGCTCGGGTTCAGTAACGCGTAGCCTATAGTGTAATCGCTCGGGTTCAGTTAGAGCCCAACGCCTCGCTCGGGTTCAGTTAGAGCCAACGCCTCGCACACACGTGCGTACCTGTACGAGAGAAACGCGCATCGCTCCGCCCCGACCTCCCACCGTAACCGGGAACTCCCTGAAATTTTCCTCCCCCTCGCTTCTACCATGGTTTTTTCCGTCATGGAGGGCCCAAAGAATGTCATGCAACTGCGTCTCCGGCCCGCCCAGGACGAAAAGCCCATTTTCTGTCATGATTTTTTGTCATAGAAGTAGGATCCCACCACATCTATGATGATACCGGGTTTTGTCACAATTATCGTCATAGAAGTGTCATATGCATGACAGAAAAAAATTTCGTTCGGCCCAAAATGTCACGAATGTGTCTTTTTTTTGTAGTGTGGTGTGTTGATGATGAACTCCTTGCTCTTGTGCTTCAAATGATAGTCTCCCCAACACTCAAATCACTCTCATAGGATTGGATTTAGTGGAAAGATGATTTGAGTGGAAAGCAACTTGGGGAAGGCTAGAGATCAAGATTCATATGGTTGGAATGGAATGTCTTGGTCTGAACACATGAGTAGGTGGCTCTCTCTCAAAAAATGACTAGTGGAAGTGTAGGCACAATTTGATGGCTTCCCTCACGAATAAGGAGAGGGTGGAGGGGTATATATAGCCTCCACACAAAATCTAACCGTTACACACATTATACCAAACTCGGTGGGACCGAATCAGAAAACTCGGTCGGACCGATTCAGTGCATATGTGACTGTTAGGCAATTTTGGTGGGACCGACATGTCATCTCGGTGGGACCGATATCATTAGGGTTAGGGCATAACGTAATCTCGGTTGGACCGATTACTTAAACTCGGTTGGACCGACTTTGGTAATAAGCAAACAGAGAGTTGGTCAGGCAAACTCGATGGGACCGACTCCCTCGTCTCGGTGGGACCAAAGTGTTACGAAAGGGAAACAGAGAGTTTGCATTGTAGGCTCGGTGGGACCGATCGCTCATCTCGGTTAGACCGGAACGTTGCAAAGGGAAACAGAGAGTTTGCAACTGTCAGGACCCCGACTCGATGTCACATCGATCTACCCGGTAACACCTCATATCACTTTGCGGCCTCACGCACGGTATCCCCACGGGTGTCGCCTTACCTTTGCCCGGGACCGTTTGCGCCTTTTGGCTCACGTATATGATAGTGTCGCTAGCATCCATATGATAAAGAGCCCGGGCTGACATGACTAGTCGTAAACCCAAAGTGGCACAGACTTACAGGGACAGGCATCCATGACCCAGCTTCGAACGTGTCGGTCATCAGCAAGTGGGTCCGGGCTGTAGCACTGGGCTAGCAGGACTCCGGTAAACCGGGCTGTAGCGGGCTAACAGGACTCCGGTACTCAAAGCGTGACATTTCCCCGAAGGGACAGACACAGGAACGAAGAAGGACACATGCCGGCCAGCCTAAGTGTTCCAGAGCAGTAGCAAGCTACCATGGCTCAGCGGTAACACTAGGAGACATTTCCCGGTAAGAGAGGCTACTAAAGATAAACAACTAGATAGTCAGACCCCACACATACCAAGCACTTCAATCATACACACAATATGCTCGATATGTGCAAATACAACGAAGCATCACAACATGACTCTACGACACAAGTACTTTATTTAAGGCTCAGGGAGCCATACATAACATACACAAAGGTACGGGTCTCACGACCCAACATACAAGTCATACAGTCATACAAACCAGCAGCGGAAGTAACTTGTCTGAGTACAGACAACTTAGTAAAATAAAAGAGGCTTGGAAAGCCTAGCTATACTACATGGTCCTTCACAAGCTCAGGGTCACCACCTGGGTCTTTAGCCTACTCGTTGATGTCAACGTCTACATAGAACCCATCAGAAGGGGTTGCAGCGTCTTCTATAAAAATGTAGATTATAGCAACATGAGTACAAAGGTACTCAGCAAGACTTACATCGGATCCTACATACATGCATGTTATCAAGAAGGGTTGGTGGAGTTATTGCAGCAAGCCAGCTTTGACTCTTGGCTAGGCTATCCTACGATACTCCAACTTGAAATGGTTTTGCGCACACGAGTCCACTACTCACCACTTCAATACACTACCGAGGATCCACCTCCGTCTTCCTACGGAAGAGCCATCCTCGGCACTCACACTTATCTTGAGGCTTTTAGCAGTTTCCATTTACTTGTCTATGAACTGTATAGGCAACCAAGTAGTCCTTTACCGCGGACGCGGCTATTCGAATAGATTATGATAACCCTGCAGGGGTGTACTTCTTCATACACGCTCTCACCACTTACCGTCGTTTACACGACATGTACTCGGCAACCTTCAAGCGGAAGCCCAACGTGGGTGTCGGCCACGACCTACCTAACCACCTAAGCCTCCAGTCCAGGTTTATCGCCTATCCAGGTTCCATCCGCAGGGAGTCCGGCCGAGGTTTCCCATACGGCCCCGAACGATGTGAACAGGGTTCCCGAGATACCTAACGGGTATTCGGTACACCGTGCCACGTACCTACCGCATCACAGCCCACCCCTACGGTTAGCGCTGTCCACGGCCTCCAGTAGGCTACAAACACCAGAAACTACTTGCAACTCCTGGACGGAGAACTAGGGTGAATAAGAAGCCGAGAGGGTCCATTGGTTTCGGGCCCAATGCATGGTAGTAGCTGATTCTTAAATCACACATACAGATCTCAGTGCTTAAGGTCGGCTTCAATGAAACAACCCACCATGTACTCCTACATGGCCTCTCATCGATACCTTTACCAAATCGTGTTCACCACACCACTCTCATTACCGACATAAACATTTCACTCTAGCCCATCACCCCGATGAACCAGACCTGACACGACTCTAAGCATAGCAGGCATAGCAAGGTAGGAACAACACACACATATGGCTCAATCAACTCCTACACATGCTAGTGGGTTTCATCTAGTTACTGTGGCAATGACAGGTCATGCAGAGGAAATGGGTTCAACTACCGTAGCACACAGCAGTTTGAAATGCGTTGTCTTAATGCAGTAAAAGAGAGCAGGAGCGAGAACATGGGATTGTATCGATATGATCAAATGGTTGGTTGCTTGCTTGACGGGTCGGTGCACTGGTATTGCTCTTCGTCGGGGTTATCACGGTACTCCTCGGGGGCAGAACCTGCCGCAGAGAGCACCGATACACAAACATTACCAAACAGTATGCAACAATATGATACATGCATGAGACATGGCAAAATGAGTGTATTGGGCTAATGCAACTAAGAACAGATGGGTTTGAACTAATTTGAACCATTGATTCAAAGTTCAAACTCATAAGTTGCCATTTAAGGTGTTTTATCTTGTTCTGTGATAAACAGCAGGTTAGCTTGTTTAAACATGCATGAAAATAGTACAGATGGATAGATTGGATTTTTCTGATCATTTTTCATATATAATTTGTCTGATTTGGAGTTACAGAATAAAAGTTATGAATTTTTGAAGTTTAAATTATATTCTGGAATTTCCTGATTTAAATTAAATCCAGAAAATCAATTACTGCATCAGCCTGACGTCAGTGTGACGTCAGCAGGTCAACGGAATAGGTCTGGGTCAAACCTGACAGTGGGTCCCGCAGGTCAGGGTGATTATTTTAATTAAAATTTAATTAAAACTAATCCTGTTTAATTAACAGGGCTGGGCCCCACCTGTCATTGACTCAGGGGAGTCAACCAGGGCCCACCCGTGGTCAAAGTCAAAGCCAGCGACGCCGGCGTTTAGCCGCCGGCGAGCCCGACACGGCGGCGGGAGTGGTTTTGGCCATTTCGGCCACCAAATGGGCCGCGGAGACCACCGGAGTGGAGCTGAGGACAAACCGCAGCTCTTGGCGGAGTCCGTTGGGGTCGGGGTGGCCGGAGTTGGCGCCGGCGACGACTTTGGCGGCCACCGGGGTTCGGTCGAAGATGAACTTGGCGCTAGAGGGGTCGGTGAGGCTCGTGGAGTGGCTAGCTAGGTGCTGCGGGACTCGGTGAGTAAGATGGACACCATCTTGTGGCCGGAGTGTGGCCGGAAGCACGTCGGTGACGAGATCCGCGGCGGTGCGGGCGTGTGATCCTCGTGCGGTGGCTACACGGCTCAGGAATGAGGGAGAGAGGGTCGGAGGAGTAGCTAGGCTCACAGCGCTCCCGTAGAGGCCACCGGCGAGGTCGGGGACGAGCTGAGGCGGCGACGGCGTTGAAGGGGATCTCCGGCGACGGTGAGCTCGCGCGAGGTCGGTGCGGTGGTCTCGGGCCGCACGAGCACACGGGGCTCGGCTAGCTCGATGAAGTAGAGGACGGCGGAGCTTCTGGACAGGGTGGCGCGGCGTGGAGACGACGGGGAGCACGGCTACGGCGGTGGTGCGGCGATGGTGGCGTCGGCCATGGCGTGGGAGCGCGAGGGAGAGGAACTGGGGGCGAATGGAGGTGTCCAGGAGGGTCGGGGCGCGACGTGGAGCTCGTCCAGGCCATCAGGGCGGCGAGAGGGGGAGGCAGGGCGGCGTGCAGCTGCGTGGCGAGCTGCGGTGCCGCCGCCGAGCACCTTGGCTGCCTGCCTGGCAAGCCAAGCAGCTCGCTGGAGCGGTGGCCGGGCTGGGCCGGCCAGGTGGGCTGGCTGGTGGGCCTGTGGTGGCGCCAGGTAAGTTTTCCCTTTTTCTTCTGTTTCTGTTCTTTTTTTTAATACTTCTGCAACTTTGTTGAATTAAATAAAATACTTAGGCAACTCCTAAAATCACCAAATTACTCCTGGTCCATAGTTGGATTATTTCCAACATGAAACATTTTAGTTTGGAGATATTTGAGCATTTAAATATTTTATATAATTTTAAATGCCCAAATTCAAATATTTATGACTTAATTCAAAAACCCTAAGATGGCCTAGGAAAATGTGCACCACTTTTGGCAGAGGTTCTGAACCAAGACAAAAATGATGGGCATTTTAGAAGGGCATTTCAGGTTCATTGAAAAGTTTTTTAGTAAACCCTAGTTGGTTTCAGAGGGGACTGGGGGTTCTGTCATCCCCATTTCAAGTTTCTGATGAAAAAGTAGACATGATGCAACACTCTAATGCATGGCTAACTAGGATGTGACAACTCACCCCCACTCAAAAGAATCTCGTCCCGAGATTTGGGTTCCTCCGGGAAGAAGGCGGGATACTCGAGTCAAAGACGATCCTCCCTTTCCCAAGTTGCTTCATCCTCAGAATGGTGCGACCATTGAACTTTGAGAAACTTGATATTATGACGTCGGGTGGTACGTTCGGCCTGATCGAGGATACGAATGGGGTACTCTTGATATGTCAGATTATCTTGGAGATCAAGCGTTTCGTGGTCCACTCCACGGATAGGATCCGAGAAGCAACGCCTGAGTTGAGAAACGTGGAAGACATCGTGGACTCTGGAGAGGTGCGGAGGTAGTTCCAACTGGTAGGCAACTTCTCCTCGTTTGGCGAGAATGCGAAAAGGTCCAATGTAACGAGGAGCCAATTTGCCTTTGATACCGAAACGATGGGTTCCCTTCAGAGGGGTGACCCGAAGATAAGCCTTCTCGTCAACCTCGAAAGTCATAGCCTTATGGTTTTGGTCATATTGACTCTTTTGACGAGATTGGGCTGTTTTCAACTTTTCACGAACGATACGAACTTGTTCTTCTGCTTCTTGAATCATATCCGGGCCAAAGAATTGTCTTTCCCCGGTCTCTGACCAGTTAAGGGGTGTTCGACACCATAGAGAACTTCAAAAGGGGCTTTACCCAAGCTAGATTGATAGCTGTTGTTGTAAGCGAATTCGGCAAATGGAAGGCACTTCTCCTAGTCCATTCCGAACGAGATAACAGAGGCTCGAAGCATGTCTTCTAGAATTTGGTTGACGCGTTCCACTTGACCACTCGACTGAGGGTGGAAGGCGGTGCTAAAGGAGAGACGGGTTCCCATAGCATTTTGGAAACTTTCCCAAAATCGAGAGGTGAAAAGACTTCCTCGATCCGAGTTAATTTCCAAAGGAACACCATGGAGAGACACTATCCGGGAGATGTATAAGTCTGCCAGCTGACTAACGGTTATACTCTCACGGACAGGCAAGAAATGGGCTACTTTGGAAAGACGATCGATAACGACGAAGATAGCATTATTCCCTCTCTTGGTCCTGGGAAAACCGGTAATGAAATCCATACCAATTTTATCCCATTTCCATTCAGGAATAGCTAAGGGTTGAAGGGTGCCAGCAGGCCGTTGATGCTCTGCTTTTACACGACGACAGACGTCGCAATTAGCAATATACTGAGCAATTTCTCTCTTCATCCTAGTCCACCAGAACCTCTGGCGTAGGTCCTGATACATCTTAGTACTACCGGGATGAATGGTGAGAGGAGATTCTTGAGCCTCCTTAAGGATCAATCGCCTCAGGTTTCGCACTTTGGGAACCACTAGTCGATTCCCGAAGTATACGACCCCTTGATCATTAATGGAGAAACAATTCGCAACTCCTTTCTGAATGTTTCTCTTGATGCAGGAGATTCCCGGATCTACCTTCTGTGCTTTGATAATCTGATCCGTAAGGGTAGGTTTTGCCACCAAGGTGGAAAGAAAACCTTGAGGTACAATGTGAAGGTTAAGCTTCCGAAATTCCTCATGGAGAAGCGGTTGACTTTGTTGTAACATCAGGTTGTTACAATAAGATTTACGACTTAGCGCATCAGCCATGACGTTGGCTTTCCCTGGGGTGTAGGTTATTCCTAGGTCAAAGTCTGTGATCAATTCAACCCAACGTCTTTGCCTGAGATTTAGATCCGGTTGGGTGAAAATGTACTTCAGACTTTGGTGATCAGTGAATATTTCGCAACGGTTACCGAGGAGGTAATGTCGCCAGGTTTTAAGTGCATAGACTACAGCTGCAAGCTCTAGATCATGAGTGGGATAATTCTCCTCATGTGGGTGCAATTGCCGTGAAGCGTAGGCAATTACGTGTCGATCTTGCATGAGAATGCAACCTAGTCCTTGTCGCGAGGCGTCGCAGTAGATAACAAAGTCCTTGGAGAAGTCTGGCGGTACCAGTACGGGAGCAGAGGTCAGGCGTCTTTTCAGTTCCTGAAAGCTGTGCTCACATTGTGGAGTCCAATCGAACTTCTTATCTTTCTTGAGGAGTTCGGTTAGAGGTTTGGCAACCTTGGAGAAGTTCTCGACAAAGCGACGACAATAGCTCGCTAAGCCCAGAAAACTCCGAACTTGCTTGACCGATTCAGGTGGAGTCCAGTTAAGGACGGCTTGAACTCGCTCAGGGTTAACAGCAATACCTTTACCAGATATTACATGACCCAGATAGGTCACTTCTGGCAACCAGAATTCACATTTAGAAAATTTGGCATAAAGGCGATGCTCTCGAAGTTTCTTCAACACTAGCCTTAGATGTTCGGCATGTTCTTCCTCGTTCTTGGAGTAGATGAGTATATCATCGAGGTAAACCACGACGAATTTATCCAAATACTCCATGAAGATTGAGTTCATTAACCGAGAAAAGGTGGCTGGAGCGTTGGTTAACCCGAAGGACATGACGGTGTACTCGTATTGGCCATAACGAGTAACAAAGGCCGTTTTAGGAATGTCCCCATTTCTGATTTTGATTTGATGGTAGCCCAACCTCAAATCCATCTTGGAGAAGACTGAGGATCCAGCGAGCTGATCATACAGGTCGTTGATCCTGGGAAGCGGATATTTGTTCTTGATTGTGACCAAATTGACAGGTCGGTAATCTACAACCATTCGGTCCGTACCATCCTTCTTCTTGACGAAGAGGACGGGGCAGGCCCACGGAGATGAACTAGGGCGGATGAAACCCTTTTTCAAGGACTCATCGAGTTGTTTCTTAAGCTCAGCTAGTTCTAGTGGTGCCATCTTATAGGGTCTTCTAGCAATCGAAACGGTTCCGGGGATGAGGTCTATTACGAACTCAACATCCCTGTCAGGTGGAACACCTGGCAATTCCTCTGGGAAGACATCCGGGAAGTCACGGACTACCGGAACGTCCTCAAGGTCTGGCAAAGGGCTGGCGTTAAGAGAATATAATTGTCGCTTGGCTATTCGGGTCAAGACATTGACTATCTTCCCCGAAGGATGGGTGAGTTGAACAGTCCTAGAGAAGCAATCAATTTTGGCTTGATGAGCTGACATCCAGTCCATACCCAAAATGATATTAATATCTGAAGATTTAAGGGCTATCAAAGACGCGAGGAAAACAAGTCTGTCGACTTGGATTTCATTTCCATGGCTTACCCTAGAAGTTTGCCATTTGGATCCCGGAGTTTGAATTACCATAGAGGTTGGCATATCACCGAATGCGATGTTATGCAAGCGAGCATAGTTTTCAGATATAAAAGAATGAGAGGCTCCTGTATCGAAAAGAACAGATGCCGGGTGGCAATTAACAAGAAGCGTACCGAGAACGACGTTGGGATCCTCTTGAGCTTCTTCGGCAGAGATACAATTGACATGGCCACGTGAAGCGGTGACCGGCTTGGCGTGGAATATTTTTCCTGTCGGCTTGCCACGGCCAACAGCTTTAGCAGACTGGTTGGGGTTGGTCTGGGGACACTCACGCATATAGTGACCAGATTCCCCACACTTGAAACAAGTCACGGAGCTGGTACGTGGAGGAGCATTGTTGGTTGGACCCCCATAGGGCTTGGCCGGTGCAGACTGTTGAACGGGGCGAGGCGCCTGGAAGGATGGCCTCGGTGTGAACCTGGGTGGCAGGGCGGTGTTGGGTACCCACACGCGGCGCTTCTGAGGACCAGCACCGGATGAGGAACCCATATCACGGCCATGCTTGCGTGTTGCGTCATAGTCAGTCTGACCAGTTTCAGCACTGATGGCTTTGTTGACAAGTTTCTGAAAAGATGTGCACTCATGCAGACGGAGGTCACGGCGAAGCTCAGGACTAAGGCCCTTACGGAACCTTGCTTGCTTCTTGGCATCAGTAGAAACTTCCTCGGTTGCATATCGTGCGAGATTACCAAACTCCCTGCTGTAAGCATCCACAGAAAGTCGGCCTTGGGTGAAACTGCAAAATTCTTCACGTTTACGGTCCATGAGACCCTCCGGAATGTGATGTTCACGGAAAGCCTCACTGAACTCAGCCCAAGTAGTGACATGGCCCGCTGGGCGCATAGCTCCATAATTCTCCCACCATAGACTGGCGGGGCCTTCAAGATGATATGCAGCAAAGGTGACCTTGTCAGCCTCAGCTACTAGCGCGGAACGCAGCTTGTGAGAGATACTGCGAAGCCAGTCATCAGCGTCGAGAGGCTCGACGGAGTGGTGGAACGTGGGTGGATGCAATTTGATAAAATCACTGAGTGACACCACGTTAGTCCTCTGATGGTGTGCTGTATTCTGTTCAATACGCTCCAACAAACGGTTGGTCTCCCGCTTGTTTCTCTCAGCTTCCATCATAACCTCGGCTAGTGAAGGAGGATGAGGCAGATTTTCATTTCTGCCTTCACTGCCTTCGGCCTGCTCTTGAGAAGCAGGGTTAGCGCGCGTGTTGACCATCCTAGGTAAGCAAGACAATGATTTAGTCAGAATGATAAAATTCCGACATAGGATACAGACTGTAAGGAATAACTCGGAATGCAAGATGATCATCCGTATGACATGGTAAATACAGAAACTGCTTCTTTTATTCCATCGTCATACACACCATACAGGGTTTAGTACAAGACCAAACAAAGTACTATTACGGTGAGAAAAGGATTACATCTCATCGGAGGCATCCCAAGCTCCTATACATTATTTTTCTACACCTCCGGAAAGAGTACAAACTAGGTCATATCCCACGAGTCACACGGGACGATAGACGACACAGCTAGTGCGAACTAGTGATACAACCACTAACTCAGACCGATCCGTAGTAGTCCTCGTAGAAGTCACCTCCATAGCCTGGAAGCTCAACATGATCATCCGGAAACAGACGATCTCGCGGAGCTTGTGGACCATAGGGGCTAGGATGAGGCCTTGGACCAACATACGATGGCCTGCGGGGACCGCGAGGTGGGGTGATGCCTCCTACATCACGCCAAACCATCACGTCTGGCAGAGCAGATCTCACAGGATAGGGATCGCGCATATCTGAATATCCAGCTTGCACCGCCGGTGCGAACCGAGTCAAAGTGGCCCAGTGGTCAGCACGGGTATTGAAGAGCTCTAACCTTAAGGCCCGATTTTCACGGTCCTTATCCTCGAGCATCTCAGCAGTGGTGCGAGTCCGTGAATCCTCCTGAGTGGGGTCAGCATAGATAGCTTGGAGATACCCTTGTGCTCCCGGAAGTGATCCTGGCATATACCGGAAATCAGAGTCCCGAAATAAACCAGATCTGACTCGCATAATGGTCATCATAGAGTAGGCGGCGTCCTGCACAGCCATCTCAATAGTAACCCCGAGTCCATAGGAGCAGTGAAGAGGCTCGGTGGATCCAGGATAAGATGGAAATATCCTGACAGTGCAGAGATACTGGCTTTGATTAAAGTCTCGGAATTGCTCTTCGACTGTGTACTCAGGATACCAGCGGTATCCAGCCTCAGTCATTACCCTGACCAACTTGGCAGTATGGCCGGGTACATCTAGGCATCGAGTCAGGCGAACCACTTGATTGAGGTCGCGAGTGGCCATCTGAAAGCACAATCATAATGCAAAGGCATTAGAATTTCTAGCAAAATTTCGGCAGCATAACAGCTGTAAATGCTCAAGAAGGATTTGAGACATTTGACAAAGGATTTCGTACACACTCAACATCATCATATCAAAGTTCTGAGACCATCCCAGCAACATAATGTGGTAGTAGAACTGAACTAGGCTTGTATCCATCAAACTTATAAGGTACTACTGATTAGTAACACGTGATCCTGATAGAGAGTATAGATCCTAATTCCTTAACCCCCGGTGGAAGAATGGACTGACTCAGATCAGAATGTCATAAGATAAAGGAGTAAAAGAGCCTTACGTTCCAACCCACAAACAATTCCCCTACATATAACTAAAGAATTTCTAGACTCAACATCGACGAGTTTGGCTTGGAGAACCTACAGGCAGTCCGGCTCTGATGCCAACGCTGTCAGGACCCCGACTCGATGTCACATCGATCTAGCCGGTAACACCTCATATCACTTTGCGGCCTCACGCACGGTATCCGCACGGATGTCGCCTTACCTTTGCCCGGGACCGTTTGCGCCTTTTGGCTCACGTATATGATAGTGTCGCTAGCATCCATATGATAAAGAGCCCGGGCTGACATGACTAGTCGTAAACCCAAAGTGGCACAGACTTACAGGGACAGGCATCCATGACCCAGCTTCGAACGTGTCGGTCATCAGCAAGTGGGTCCGGGCTGTAGCACTGGGCTAGCAGGACTCCGGTAAACCGGGCTGTAGCGGGCTAACAGGACTCCGGTACTCAAAGCGTGACATTTCCCCGAAGGGACAGACACATGAACGAAGAAGGACACATGCCGGCCAGCCTAAGTGTTCCAGAGCAGTAGCAAGCTACCATGGCTCAGCGGTAACACTAGGAGACATTTCCCGGTAAGAGAGGCTACTAAAGATAAACAACTAGATAGTCAGACCCCACACATACCAAGCACTTCAATCATACACACAATATGCTCGATATGTGCAAATACAACGAAGCATCACAACATGACTCTACGACACAAGTACTTTATTTAAGGCTTAGGGAGCCATACATAACATACACAAAGGTACGGGTCTCACGACCCAACATACAAGTCATACAGTCATACAAACCAGCAGCGGAAGTAACTTGTCTGAGTACAGACAACTTAGTAAAATAAAAGAGGCTTGGAAAGCCTAGCTATACTACATGGTCCTTCACAAGCTCAGGGTCACCACCTGGGTCTTTAGCCTACTCGTTGATGTCAACGTCTACATAGAACCCATCAGAAGGGGTTGTAGCGTCTTCTGTAAAAATGTAGATTATAGCAACATGAGTACAAAGGTACTCAGCAAGACTTACATCGGATCCTACATACATGCATGTTATCAAGAAGGGTTGGTGGAGTTATTGCAGCAAGCCAGCTTTGACTCTTGGCTAGGCTATCCTACGATACTCCAACTTGAAATGGTTTTGCGCACACGAGTCCACTACTCACCACTTCAATACACTACCGAGGATCCACCTCCGTCTTCCTATGGAAGAGCCATCCTCGGCACTCACACTTATCTTGAGGCTTTTAGCAGTTTCCATTTACTTGTCTATGAACTGTATAGGCAACCAAGTAGTCCTTTACCGTGGACGCGGCTATTCGAATAGATTATGATAACCCTGCAGGGGTGTACTTCTTCATACACGCTCTCACCACTTACCGTCGTTTACACGACATGTACTCGGCAACCTTCAAGCGGAAGCCCAACGTGGGTGTCGGCCACGACCTACCTAACCACCTAAGCCTCCAGTCCAGGTTTATCGCCTATCCAGGTTCCATCCGCAGGGAGTCCGGCCGAGGTTTCCCATACGGCCCCGAACGATGTGAACAGGGTTCCCGAGATACCTAACGGGCATTCGGTACACCGTGCCACGTACCTACCGCATCACAGCCCACCCCTACGGTCAGTGCTGTCCACGGCCTCCAGTAGGCTACAAACACCAGAAACTACTTGCAACTCCTGGACGGAGAACTAGGGTGAATAAGAAGCCGAGAGGGTCCATTGGTTTCGGGCCCAATGCATGGTAGTAGCTGATTCTTAAATCACACATACAGATCTCAGTGCTTAAGGTCGGCTTCAATGAAACAACCCACCATGTACTCCTACATGGCCTCTCATCGATACCTTTACCAAATCGTGTTCACCACACCACTCTCATTACCGACATAAACATTTCACTCTAGCCATCACCCAGATGAACCAGACCTGACACGACTCTAAGCATAGCAGGCATAGCAAGGTAGGAACAACACATACATATGGCTCAATCAACTCCTACACATGCTAGTGGGTTTCATCTAGTTACTGTGGCAATGACAGGTCATGCAGAGGAAATGGGTTCAACTACCGTAGCACACAGCAGTTTGAAACGCATTGTCTTAATGCAGTAAAAGAGAGCAGGAGCGAGAACATGGGATTGTATCGATATGATCAAATGGTTGGTTGCTTGCCTGATGGTTCGATGCACTGATACGGTTCTTCGTTAGGGTAATCACGGTACTCCTTGGAGGCAGAACCTGTCGCAAAGGACACCGATACACAACCATCACCAAACAATG
This sequence comes from Triticum dicoccoides, assembly GCF_002162155.2. NCBI lineage: Eukaryota > Viridiplantae > Streptophyta > Magnoliopsida > Poales > Poaceae > Triticum > Triticum dicoccoides. The sequence continues at coordinate 413,382,557 of NC_041387.1, forward strand.
TGCAACAATATAATGCATGCATGAAACATGGCAATATGAGTGTGTTGGGCTAATGCAACTAAAACCAGAAGGGTTTGAACAAATTTGAATCAAAGATTCAAATTTCAAACTCAAACATGGCCTTTTAAGTGCTTTTCCTTGTTCTGCTTAAAACATCAATTTAACTTGTTTGATCATTCATGAAAATAGTACAGATGGATAGATTGGATTTTTCTGATCATTTTTCATATATAATTTGTCCAATTTGGAGTTACAGAATAAAAGTTATGAATTTTTGAAGTTTAAATTATATCCTGGAATTTCCTGATTTAATTTAAATCCAGAAAATCAATTACTGCGTCAGCCTGACGTCAGTGTGACGTCAGCAGGTCAACGGAACAGGTCTGGGTCAAACCTGACAGTGGGTCCCGCATGTCAGGGTGATTATTTTAATTAAAATTTAATTAAAACTAATCCTGTTTAATTAACAGGGCTGGGCCCCACCTGTCATTGACTCAGGGGAGTCAACCAGGGCCCACCCGTGGTCAAAGTCAAAGCCAGCGACGCCGGTGTTTAGCCGCCGGCGAGCCCGACGCGGCGGCGGGAGTGGTTTTGGCCATTTCGGCCACCAAATGGGCCGCGGAGACCACCGGAGTGGAGCTGAGGACAAACCGCAGCTCTTGGCGGAGTCCGTTGGGGTCGGGGTGGCCGGAGTTGGCGCCGGCGACGACTTTGGCGGCCACCGGGGTTCGGTCGAAGATGAACTTGGCGCTAGAGGGGTCGGTGAGGCTCGTGGAGTGGCTAGCTAGGTGCTGCGGGACTCGGTGAGTAAGATGGACACCATCTTGTGGCCGGAGTGTGGCCGGAAGCACGTCGGCGACGAGATCCGCGGCGGTGCGGACGTGTGATCCTCGTGCGGTGGCTACACGGCTCAGGAATGAGAGAGAGAGGGTCGGAGGAGTAGCTAGGCTCACAGCGCTCCCGTAGAGGCCACCGGCGAGGTCGGGGACGAGCTGAGGCGGCGACGGCATTGAAGGGGATCTCCGGCGACGGTGAGCTCGGGCGAGGTCGGTGCGGTGGTCTCGGGCCGCACAAGCACACGGGGCTCGGCTAGCTCGATGAAGTAGAGGACGGCGGAGCTTCTGGACAGGGTGGCGCGGCGTGGAGACGACGGGGAGCACGGCTACGACGGCGGTGCGGCGACGGTGGCGTCGGCCATGGCGTGGGAGCGCGAGGGAGAGGAACTGGGGGCGAATGGAGGTGTCCAGGAGGGTCGGGGCGCAACGTGGAGCTCGTCCAGGCCATCAGGGCGGCGAGAGGGGGAGGCAGGGCGGCGTGCAGCTGCGTGGCGAGCTGCGGTGCCGCCGCCGAGCACCTTGGCTGCCTGCCTGGCAAGCCAAGCAGCTCGCTGGAGCGGTGGCCGGGCTGGGCCGGCCAGGTGGGCTGGCTGGTGGGCCTGTGGTGGCGCCAGGTAAGTTTTTCCTTTTTCTTTCTGTTTCTGTTCTTTTTTAATACTTCTGCAACTTTGTTGAATTAAATAAAATACTTAGGCAACTCCTAAAATCACCAAATTACACCTGGTCCATAGTTGGATTATTTCCAACATGAAACATTTTAGTTTGGAGATATTTGAGCATTTAAATATTTTATATAATTTTAAATGCCCAAATTCAAATATTTATGACTTAATTCAAAAACCCTAAGATGGCCTAGGAAAATGTGCACCACTTTTGGCAGAGGTTCTGAACCAAGACAAAAATGATGGGCATTTTAGAAGGGCATTTCAGGTTCATTGAAAAGTTTTTTAGTAAACCCTAGTTGGTTTCAGAGGGGACTGGGGGTTCTGTCATCCCCATTTCAAGTTTCTGATGAAAAAGTAGACATGATGCAACACTCTAATGCATGGCTAACTAGGATGTGACAACTCACCCCCACTCAAAAGAATCTCCTCTAATGCATCGAGCAGAGGTCAGGCGTCTTTTCAGTTCCTGTAAGTCTGTGCCACTCTAAAATATTTAAATGCTCAAATATCTCCAAACTAAAATGTTTCATGTTGGAAATAATCCAACTATGGACCAGGAGTAATTTGGTGATTTTAGGAGTTGCCTAAGTATTTTATTTAATTCAACAAAGTTGCAGAAGTATTAAAAAAGAACAGAAACAGAAAGAAAAAGGAAAAACTTACCTGGCGCCACCACAGGCCCACCAGCCAGCCCACCTGGCCGGCCCAGCCCGGCCACCGCTCCAGCGAGCTGCTTGGCTTGCCAGGCAGGCAGCCAAGGTGCTCGGCGGCGGCACCGCAGCTCGCCACGCAGCTGCACGCCGCCCTGCCTCCCCCTCTCGCCGCCCTGATGGCCTGGACGAGCTCCACGTCGCGCCCCGACCCTCCTGGACACCTCCATTCGCCCCCAGTTCCTCTCCCTCGCGCTCCCACGCCATGGCCGACGCCACCGTCGCCGCACCGCCACCGTCGTCTCCACGCCGCGCCACCCTGTCCAGAAGCTCCGCCGTCCTCTACTTCATCGAGCTAGCCGAGCCCCGTGTGCTCGTGCGGCCCGAGACCACCGCACTGACCTCGCCCGAGCTCACCGTCGCCGGAGATCCCCTTCAACGCCGTCGCCGCCTCAGCTCGTCCCCGACCTCGCCGGTGGCCTCTACGGGAGCGCTGTGAGCCTAGCTACTCCTCCGACCCTCTCTCTCTCATTCCTGAGCCGTGTAGCCACCGCACGAGGATCACACGCCCGCACCGCCGCGGATCTCGTTGCCGACGTGCTTCCGGCCACACTCCGGCCACAAGATGGTGTCCATCTTACTCACCGAGTCCCGCAGCACCTAGCTAGCCACTCCACGAGCCTCACCGACCCCTCTAGCGCCAAGTTCATATTCGACCGAACCCCAGTGGCCGCCAAAGTCGTCGCCGGCGCCAACTCCGGCCACCCCGACCCCAACGGACTCCGCCAAGAGCTGCGGTTTGTCCTCAGCTCCACTCCGGTGGTCTCCGCGGCCCATTTGGTGGCCGAAATGGCCAAAACCACTCCCGCCGCCGCGTCGGGCTCGCCGGCGGCTAAACGCCGGCGTCGCTGGCTTTGACTTTGACCACGGGTGGGCCCTGGTTGACTCCCCTGAGTCAATGACAGGTGGGGCCCAGCCCTGTTAATTAAACATGATTAGTTTTAATTAAATTTTAATTAAAATAATCACCCTGACATGCGGGACCCACTGTCAGGTTTGACCCAGACCTGTTCCGTTGACCTGCTGACGTCACACTGACGTCAGGCTGACGCAGTAATTGATTTTCTGGATTTAAATTAAATCAGGAAATTCCAGAATATAATTTAAACTTCAAAAATTCATAACTTTTATTCTGTAACTCCAAATTGGACAAATTATATATGAAAAATGATCAGAAAAATCCAATCTATCCATCTGTACTATTTTCATGCATGATCAAACAAGTTAAATTGATGTTTTAAGCAGAACAAGGAAAAGCACTTAAAAGGCCATGTTTGAGTTTGAAATTTGAATCTTTGATTCAAATTTGTTCAAACCCTTCTGGTTTTAGTTGCATTAGCCCAACACACTCATATTGCCATGTTTCATGCATGCATCATATTGTTGCACATTGTTTGGTGATGGTTGTGTATCGGTGTCCTTTGCGACAGGTTCTGCCTCCGAGGAGTACCGTGATTACCCTAACGAAGAACCGTATCAGTGCATCGAACCATCAGGCAAGCAACCAACCATTTGATCATATCGATACAATCCCATGTTCTCGCTCCTGCTCTCTTTTACTGCATTAAGACAACGCGTTTCAAACTGCTGTGTGCTACGGTAGTTGAACCCATTTCCTCTGCATGACCTGTCATTGCCACAGTAACTAGATGAAACCCACTAGCATGTGTAGGAGTTGATTGAGCCATATGTATGTGTTGTTCCTACCTTGCTATGCCTGCTATGCTTAGAGTCGTGTCAGGTCTGGTTCATCTAGGTGATGGCTAGAGTGAAATGTTTATGTCGGTAATGAGAGTGGTGTGGTGAACACGATTTGGTAAAGGTATTGATTGAGCCATATGTACATGGTGGGTTGTTTCATTGAAGCCGACCTTAAGCACTGAGATCTGTATGTGTGATTTAAGAATCAGCTACTACCATGCATTGGGCCCGAAACCAATGGACCCTCTCGGCTTCTTATTCACCCTAGTTCTCCGTCCAGGAGTTGCAAGTAGTTTCTGGTGTTTATAGCCTACTGGAGGCCGTGGACAGCGCTGACCGTAGGGGTGGGCTGTGATGTGGTAGGTACGTGGCACGGTGTACCGAATACCCGTTAGGTATCTCGGGAACCCTGTTCACATCGTTCGGGGCCGTATGGGAAACCTCGACCGGACTCCCTGCGGATGGAACCTGGATAGGCGATAAACCTGGACTGGAGGCTTAGGTGGTTAGGTAGGTCGTGGCCGACACCCACGTTGGGCTTCCGCTTGAAGGTTGCCGAGTACATGTCGTGTAAACGACGATAAGTGGTGAGAGCGTGTATGAAGAAGTACACCCCTGCAGGGTTATCATAATCTATTCGAATAGCCGCGTCCGCGGTAAAGGACTACTTGGTTGCCTATACAGTTCATAGACAAGTAAATGGAAACTGCTAAAAGCCTCAAGATAAGTGTGAGTGCCGAGGATGGCTCTTCCGTAGGAAGACGGAGGTGGATCCTCGGTAGTGTATTGAAGTGGTGAGTAGTGGACTCGTGTGCGCAAAACCATTTCAAGTTGGAGTATCGTAGGATAGCCTAGCCAAGAGTCAAAGCTGGCTTGCTGCAATAACTCCACCAACCCTTCTTGATAACATGCATGTATGTAGGATCCGATGTAAGTCTTGCTGAGTACCTTTGTACTCATGTTGCTATAATCTACATTTTTACAGAAGACGCTGCAACCCCTTCTGATGGGTTCTATGTAGACGTTGACATCAACGAGTAGGCTAAAGACCCAGGTGGTGACCCTGAGCTTGTGAAGGACCATGTAGTATAGCTAGGCTTTCCAAGCCTCTTTTATTTTACTAAGTTGTCTGTACTCAGACAAGTTACGGCTCGAGGTTTCCCATACGGCCCCGAACGATGTGAACAGGGTTCCCGAGATACCTAACGGGTATTCGGTACACCGTGCCACGTACCTACCGCATCACAGCCCACCCCGACGGTCAGCGCTGTCCACAGCCTCCAGTAGGCTACAAACACCAGAAACTACTTGCAACTCCTGGACGGACAACTAGGGTGAATAAGAAGCCGAGAGGGTCCATTGGTTTCGGGCCCAATGCATGGTAGTAGCTGATTCTTAAATCACACATACAGATCTCAGTGCTTAAGGTCGGCTTCAATGAAACAACCCACCATGTACTCCTACATGGCCTCTCATCGATACCTTTACCAAATCGTGTTCACCACACCACTCTCATTACCGACATAAACATTTCACTCTAGCCATCACCCAGATGAACCAGACCTGACACGACTCTAAGCATAGCAGGCATAGCAAGGTAGGAACAACACATACATATGGCTCAATCAACTCCTACACATGCTAGTGGGTTTCATCTAGTTACTGTGGCAATGACAGGTCATGCAGAGGAAATGGGTTCAACTACCGTAGCACACAGCAGTTTGAAACGCGTTGTCTTAATGCAGTAAAAGAGAGCAGGAGCGAGAACATGGGATTGTATCGATATGATCAAATGGTTGGTTGCTTGCCTGATGGTTCGATGCACTGATACGGTTCTTCGTTAGGGTAATCACGGTACTCCTCGGAGGAAGAACCTGTCGCAAAGGACACCGATACACAACCATCACCAAACAATGTGCAACAATATGATGCATGCATGAAACATGGCAATATGAGTGTGTTGGGCTAATGCAACTAAAACCAGAAGGGTTGAACAAATTTGAATCAAAGATTCAAATTTCAAACTCAAACATGGCCTTTTAAGTGCTTTTCCTTGTTCTGCTTAAAACATCAATTTAACTTGTTTGATCATGCATGAAAATAGTACAGATGGATAGATTGGATTTTTCTGATCATTTTTCATATATAATTTGTCCAATTTGGAGTTACAGAATAAAAGTTATGAATTTTTGAAGTTTAAATTATATTCTGGAATTTCCTGATTTAATTTAAATCCAGAAAATCAATTACTGCGTCAGCCTGACGTCAGTGTGACATCAGCAGGTCAACGGAACAGGTCTGGGTCAAACCTGACAGTGGGTCCCGCATGTCAGGCTGATTATTTTAATTAAAATTTAATTAAAACTAATCCTGTTTAATTAACAGGGCTGGGCCCCACCTGTCATTGACTCAGGGGAGTCAACCAGGGCCCACCTGTGGTCAAAGTCAAAGCCAGCGACGCCGGCGTTTAGCCGCCGGCGAGCCCGACGCGGCGGCGGGAGTGGTTTTGGCCATTTCGGCCACCAAATGGGCCGCGGAGACCACCGGAGTGGAGCTGAGGACAAACCGCAGATCTTGGCGGAGTTCGTTGGGGTCGGGGTGGCCGGAGTTGGCGCCGGCGACGACTTTGGCGGCCACCGGGGTTCGGTCGAAGATGAACTTGGCGCTAGAGGGGTCAGTGAGGCTCGTGGAGTGGCTAGCTAGGTGCTGCGGGACTCGGTGAGTAAGATGGACACCATCTTGTGGCCGGAGTGTGGCCGGAAGCACGTCGGCGACGAGATCCGCGGCGGTGCGCGCGTGTGATCCTCGTGCGGTGGCTACACGGCTCAGGAATGAGAGAGAGAGGGTCGGAGGAGTAGCTAGGCTCACAGCGCTCCCGTAGAGGCCACCGGCGAGGTCGGGGACGAGCTGAGGCGGCGACGGCGTTGAAGGGGATCTCCGGCGACGGTGAGCTCGGGCGAGGTCGGTGCGGTGGTCTCGGGCCGCACGAGCACACGGGGCTCGGCTAGCTTCTGGACAGGGTGGCGCGGCGTGGAGACGCCGGGGAGCACGGCTACGACGGCGGTGCGGCGACGGTGGCGTCGGCCATGGCGTGGGAGCGCGAGGGAGAGGAACTGGGGGCGAATGGAGGTGTCCAGGAGGGTCGGGGCGCGACGTGGAGCTCGTCCAGGCCATCAGGGCGGCGAGAGGGGGAGGCAGGGCGGCGTGCAGCTGCGTGGCGAGCTGCGGTGCCGCCGCCGAGCACCTTGGCTGCCTGCCTGGCAAGCCAAGCAGCTCGCTGGAGCGGTGGCCGGGCTGGGCCGGCCAGGTGGGCTGGCTGGTGGGCCTGTGGTGGCGCCAGGTAAGTTTTTCCTTTTTCTTTCTGTTTCTGTTCTTTTTTAATACTTCTGCAACTTTGTTGAATTAAATAAAATACTTAGGCAACTCCTAAAATCACCAAATTACTCCTGGTCCATAGTTGGATTATTTCCAACATGAAACATTTTAGTTTGGAGATATTTGAGCATTTAAATATTTTATATAATTTTAAATGCCCAAATTCAAATATTTATGACTTAATTCAAAAACCCTAAGATGGCCTAGGAAAATGTGCACCACTTTTGGCAGAGGTTCTGAACCAAGACAAAAATGATGGGCATTTTAGAAGGGCATTTCAGGTTCATTGAAAAGTTTTTTAGTAAACCCTAGTTGGTTTCAGAGGGGACTGGGGGTTCTATCATCCCCATTTCAAGTTTCTGATGAAAAAGTAGACATGATGCAACACTCTAATGCATGGCTAACTAGGATGTGACAGCAACCCCATCTCGGTGAGACCGAGATCCCTATCGATGAGACCGAAAAGACTAGGGTTTCTGGCGGTGGCTATGTCAAATGAACTCGGTAGGGCCAAGTTTGACTTTTGGTTTGGGACATATGTCGATATGAGAAAGTGGTTGAGGGCTTTTGGAGCATATCACTAAGCCTTTTGAGCAAGCAAGCCATTAAGCAACACCTCATCCCCTTTTAATAGTATTGGCTTTCCTATAGACTCAATGTGATCTTGGATCACTAAAATAGAAAATGTAGAGTCTTGGACTTTGAAGCTTGAGCCAATCTTTTCTCCTTAGCATTTTGAGGGGTCCATATTCCTTATCCATGCCATGCCAATCATTGAACTTTCCTGAAATATTTATCTTGTAATGGCATTAGTTCAATGAGCTATATGTTGTTAATCATTACCAAAACCACCGAGGGATAGTTGCACTTTCAATCCTCCTTTTTGGTAATTGATGACAAAGCTTCGACAAATGATAATAAGATTGAAATACATTGTCACTTTGAGAAGTATGTGGCAAACAAGAGCTCCACCTAAATTTGTGCATTATTTAAAATTTGCTTTGGACTGCAAATGCACAATGTGTTAGGATCATGGGTCACTCTTCCATGTCACATACATCTTGGTGGAGCGCTCATAATAATTGAAACATGCACTCATCACCAAGCAAAGTGAATGATCATAAATGGATATGAAGGATAATATCATTCAAGCACACATTAAAGTAGCATATGATCAAACACATGATCATCCAAGTATCTCACAAAAGACATAATGTATCAAGCAAACACACAATAAGGTTCAAGCAAATAAAATGCAAAGAGAGAAAAAACAACACACTCTCTCTCTCTCGAAGACTATGATTTATACATATTTCTCCCCCTTTGGCAACAAGTACCAAAAAGTTAAAAATATGCATAGTGCTATGCGTCTCTCAGGCTTGGTCTTCATGAGGTGGTGTAGAGATGACTCCAAGGACGAAAGCGTTTGTAGATGTGGTTGGAGCTGGTGGACTAGCTACTGGAGCTGGTGGCACTGAAGCTGTGGCTGCTGGTGCAGATGTAGTAGCTCTTGTGTCTGGGACATGCACTGCAGCAGATCTCTGACTCCTGGGCACTCTAGTAAAAGCATCTGTAGTAGACTTGCCCTTCTTCTCCTCCACTTCCTCCTGAAGTTTCTCAACTACTGACTCGATCTCAGTTACCTTGGCATCAAGATCATAGAATTTCTGCTCAATGATCCTCTCCAAGCTCTCCTGGTTTTGAGTCAGGGTGGTCAAGCCCTTCTCAATCCTCAAGGTGGAGGCAATCAGATATCCAAGCTGATCTTGCTTGCTTTTCAAGAATACTTGAGATGCCTCTTCAGCTGTTGGCATCTTTGCAGCTTTCTCTGCCCTTGCCTTCTCTCTCTTCTCATGTGCTTGCAGAGATGATGGATCTTCTTCATTCATGACAACAATGTTGTCCTCAAAGTCTGGCTTGAGGGGTAAATACTCCTTGTCCAACAAATATGTGTCTGTGCCCATCTTGGAGTTGATGAGCACCTGAATCTGTGGAGCATACCCACAAGATCTCTTCTGATCTGCAGTTGTCCTCTTGATTGTTTCCACAATCAGACTCGTCACTTTGAACTTTTGAGGGACATCAAATATGTGCAGCAAGTTGATGGAGTATCCTCTAATCATTCTGTGATCTCCTGATTTTGGCAACAATGTGTGCCTCAGAATTGTGTTGATTGTTGGCAGCCCTGACAGCAAGTGCTTCACTGAGCCAAACTTGTGAGGCTCTAGGTCTGCATCAAGAATCTCCTTGTACATGCTACCATTGAGTTGTGATCCTTCTTCTTCTTGGCATAGACATCCAGGTCATCTTCATGAGCTTCTGGGGCATTAATCAATCTAGCCCACTCATCAACTTTAGATTGGTACCTTGTACCCTCTGACATCAACACAATTCTGCCATCTCGATAGAAATGAGCAGTTGAATAGAATTGCATGATCAGCTCATCATTCCACTTAGTGAACTTTTGGCCAACAAACTTATCAACCTCACATGCCTTGAAGATGTCATAGACACCTGGGAAGTGCTCTTCATTCTCTCTAATGTAGGTCCAGTCCACCCATCTCATGTCACACACTATGGGCTTCTTGTCAAGCAGGATTGTCTCATAGAAATCTTGTTGTTCCTTTGTGTGGAACCTGTAATCCATAGCAGTTCTCCTCCTGACAACATATGGGCCAGCCTTTCTCCACTGTCTTAGTCCTGCATCCTTCCCGATCCTCATATCCTCTACAACAGGATGTGCATCATTATGATCTGGGATCTTGGGCTTTAGCTTTCTTAGCACTTGGGCTTCAGCTTCCTCTTCTTTAGCTTCAGGCACTGGGGCCTTGTTCTTCTCCTCAGCAGGTATGTTCCTAGTACTCCTCTTGGGTGAAGTCTTGGGAATAGTAGCAGCAGCTTTGGGAGCAGTTTTGGACTTAGTAGCAGCCCCTGATTTCATAGAATCTCCCATGAGCTTCTGTGCCTTAGGTGCTGGAGCAACATCCTCTTCCTCTTCATCATCTGATCTCACCATTGTGGACTTTCCAAGAACTTTGGCTGTTGTTGTTCTTGCCCTCTTCTTCTTCTTGTCTTCACCAACTGCTTGTTCTTCAGATTCAATGGTGAACTTCATAGTTTCACCTGTGGCAACCTTCCTTGGCTTGGATGTAGGCACTCTCTTGGCAGGTGCCTTCTTGTTCATGCCTGGCTTAGTTGATGCAGCTATGCCAAACTCTTTCTTCACAACTTTCCTCTTGGAAATGGCCTCATCCTCAGCTGCAACATAATCTTCATCCTCTGAATCAGAAGTTCTCTTCTTCATTGTTCTAGTAGCTGCCTTGGGCAAGTTACTAGGTGTGCTCCTGCTGCCCTCATCATAGCTGCTGGAGGGACTAGTGCCCTCGCTCATCTGTCCTAGCTATTCAGACCTGTTCTGGCTGTCACTCTGGTCAGACATCTTGTAGTCAACCTGTTAGCAGACCCTGTGAATAGGTTGTAGATGAGGTAGAGTAGATGAGCATCACAAAGTACAGAGGTTTTACAAAACAAATTGAGTCAAAAAGATTAGTTTTAGTTCTCTATAGAAGTGATCTCGGAGCTACTGAATTGACAAAGTCGGTGATACCGAAGCAACACTTGGAACCTAAACTAGTGAACTCGGTTGGGCCGATTCACAGTTCGGTGGCACCGAGATTGCTAGGGTTTCACAGAATCCTGAACTCGGTCACACTGATTTGCACGTTTCAGTCAGACCGAAAAGCGCAAGTGCAATGGCCTAAGTCGAATTGGTGAGACCAATTTCTACATTTCGGTCGGTCCGAGATGAGTTCTGCGGAGGACTAACCCTAAAATTTTCGAATCAATCTAGACCTAAGGAAGATTTGGCTGGATAGATTAATCTCATTCGTGGCAAGAAGTACGGCATTGTCCTTGTGCTAGGAATCGGAGTGAAAAAGATAGCACATGGGGTCGAACACTTACTCTAGAGCGGCGAGTGTTCGCTACGGCGGCGACGGCGGCAGAGTCCAACGGCGGGAGGTCGTTGGCGGCGAGGAGACGATCCGGAGACTCGAGGAGGCAGAGCAAGACACATGCGGGCTGAGAAGATTTGAATTTTTTTCCAAAGTCTCACCCGTGGGTATTTATATCCTGACCGTGTCGGTGTGACTGAGTGGAACAACTTGGTGGCACCGAGATTGCATAATTGCAAGCGGTTGCTGCAACTCGGTGTGACCGAAGTGTTCAAATCGGTTGCACTGAGATGAAAACCTAGATCAACTTAGTGAACTCGGTTTGACCGAAATGGATTTCTTGGTCAGACCGAAATGCACAAAGAGGTTTTGAAAGTTTAAGTCTATGACAAATCGGGGACTCCGAGTGCTCCTCACACAGAGTGGTTCGAATCTGACTTGATCAAACTTTGTGATGTAGCATGAATAGAGTTTGATACAAGAAAAGCATAGATAGCTAGAGAAGGTTCTTAGGCATTCTTGTCCATCCACTTGGCAAAAGAAAAAGAGAACCAAACAATCAAAACAACAAGTGGATGTCCTCGAATGAGTAAAATATGCAACCAACATGCTCACACAATAAAATGGCAAATGAAATATGTGGCAAAGCATGCACAACCAATTCTAGCATCTATCAAACAATTGGCGATGACTAGGCCATCTATATATGAGTATATTAACTTAGGAGTCAAATGAGAACATTTGATCATAGGTCATACTCACCGTTTAAACACAAGTGGGGTTACCACTTTTACATAAAGCATTGTTGTGTTCACACCATTAGAGTTGCTTTAGCTAAATTCTTTAGAGCAAAGCTCCCCCTAGATGTGAGATTCCCCCTAAGAGGGATGAACTAACCTTGGGTTTTGTCGATGATGACTTCATGTAGATGTTGAAGATGTGGATGTTCAATGTTGTTGATCATTTGGAGCAATCTATTGGAGTGAGTTGCACTTTCAATACCTACACGGGTTAGCCCCACAAGAAACAAACAAGGATATCCATGGACATAGAGTGATGCACACACAAGATGATGTCCATGAAAGCATTAGGTTGCCTTGTCCCTTGTCTTACCAACAAGAGGGTTTGTGACTCCTTGAACTAGTGCAAGATGTGGAAGTTGATTGCACTTGTCCTTGCCAAAATGATATGAGTGAAGTATATTGGCGGAGTCACCCTCAAGAACTCTCTAGTTCTTCTTCTTTGGGATCCACATCATCTTGATGGGAATCCTTGGGGTTGTAGTAGAACTTGATGCAGTCTTGGGAACCCACTTGACCAAGGCCTTGGGAGCTTCTTCAAATGCATCAATCTCCTCTTGAAGCTTGTCCTTGCCTTTTTGCGTGTGGTCTTGTGGTGGAAGATCATCTTGAGCTTGTGTCCCTTGGAAATAAGTAGGATCATACTTCTCTTGTTGAGGAACAAACTTCGTCTTGGGGTATTGATCTTCTTCCCACTCAACTCCATTGGCATTGAACTTTCGTTCAAAACCAACACCTTGATTCTTCCGGTGCCTTCCTTGCTTGCGTACAATTTCCTCAAATTGCTTACTCCCGGCAAGGCTCTTGTAGACACCCTTCTCTATAATTCCCTTCAATAAGCTATTTTCTTGCCCAGGTGTGACTTGGCTAAGAGAATCATTAGTGGAATCAAGAGAACTACTAGAAGCAATAACACTAGATTTAGCATGATTATTGTTACTACTAGAAGAAGAATCTTTCTTGCTCTTGTTACTAGACTTGACTTGTGGCATGTAAGTAGATAAGAGTAAACACTTGGCAATGTAAGAAGAACTTTTCTTGCGAAGATCATCATTGATTGCCTTTAAAAACTCATGCTCTTGCTCACGGTTGAGCTTTTCAAAGCGTAACTTCTCATGAGTCTTTAAAAGTTCTCGATGATCTTCCAAGATAGTTTCATGAGCTAACTTAAGAGTGTTTAGTTCTTTAGTTAGACGCTCAACCTTCTCATTATCATTGTCATTCGTTTTATCTTAATTAGCATGATTAATTGACGTTTCATCATAGTATTCATCACTAGAGTTGTCAACAAGTAGATCATCATCACCTAACAAGTCATCTTCATCACTATTGAAATCAACATACTCGGGGTGTGATACCTTTGGGCCTTTAGCCATGAAGCATCTTCCAATTCCTTCATTTGGTGAGTCAAATATGTCGTAGGAGTTGGTTGACACAAATGCTAGACCGGCAACACCTTCATCTTGAGTATATTCGGAGTCGGAGTGATAGCTTCTCTCGGAGTGATTATCGGAGTCGGGTCCGGATACCCATTCACCAACATGAGCTTGATGTCTTCGTTTTGTGTAGCTGTTTGATGATTTGTCCCTCCTTTTCGAACCCTTGCTTATCCGAGATGTTCTTCGTTCATAATGATCATCTCTACTCTTCCTCTCTCCTGGTGGTGATTCTCTTCTACTTCTTCTTTTGGGTGAATATTCTCTCCTTTTGTAAGGAGTCGTACACTCATTGGAATAGTGTCCGAGTCTTCCACAATTGTAGCAATTACTTTCATGACTCGAAGATCTTTTGTCATTGTAGGACCTTGACTTGGAACTCCTTTCCTTGCTTCTACTCTTGTAGAACCTGTTGAAGTTTTTCACCATTAAGCTCAATTCCTCGTTGAAGGTTTGTTTCTCACTTGATGATGTAGGAGCATTACATGAGGCTTTGTAAGCACCACTTGACTTGTTGTGAAGCTCCTCCTTATCCTTGAGTAACATCTCATGAGCAACAATTCTTCCAATGACTTCCGTTGGCTTGAGATCTTTGTAATTGGGCATCATTTGGATCAATGTACACACGGTATCATATTTTCCATCCAAGGCTCTTAGGATCTTCTTGATGATGAATTTGTCGGTCATCTCTTCACTTCCTAAGCCGGCAATCTCATTTGTGATGAGAGCAAGCCTAGAGTACATTTCAGCGACACCTTCACCATCTTTCATTTTGAACTTGTCAAGTTGACTTTGAAGCACATCCAATTTGGATTCCTTGACAGAGTCGGTACCTTCGTGCATGTCAATCAAAGTATCCCAAATTTCCTTTGCATTCTTAAGGCGGCTGATTTTGTTGAATTCTCCGAGGCACAATCCGTTAAAGAGGATATCACAAGCTTGAGCATTGTATTGCAGCATCTTCAACTCTTCCGCGGTAGCTTCACGGTTCGGTTCTCTGCCATCAAAGAATTCACCTTGCAAGCCAATACACACAATAGCCCAAACGGCGGGGTTATGTCCAAGAATATGCATTTTCATCTTATGCTTCCAACTAGCAAAATTAGTACCATCAAAGTAAGGACCTCTACGGTGGTAATTTCCCTTGCTAGACGCCATACTCTCCTAGGTTGTGAAACCAAGGCTATGATCACCAAAAGCTATGGAAATCAAGGCAAATGGAGACCAAAGCTCTGATACCAATTGTAGGATCGAAAATATGTCTAGAGGGGGGGGGTGATTATACTACTTGACCAAATAAAAACTTAACCTTTTTCCAATTTTAGTTCTTGGTAGATTTTAACAACTTAGCACAAGTCAAGCAATCTTAACACAATTCAAGCAAGCATGCAAAGAGTATATGAGCAGCGGAAAGTAAAGCATGCAACTTGCAAGAATGTAAAGGGAAGGTTTGGAGAGTGCAAACGCAATAGGAGACATGGATGTTTTTGTCGTGGTTCCGATAGATGGTGCTATCGTACATCCACGTTGATGGAGACTTCAACCCACGAAGGGTAACGACTGCGCGAGTCCATGGAGGGCTCCACCCACGAAGGGTCCACGAAGAAGCAACCTTGTCTATCCCACCATGGCCATCGCCCACGAAGGACTTGCCTAACTAGGGTAGATCTTCACGAAGTAGGCGATCTCCTTGCCCTTACAAACTCCATAGTTCACTCCACAATCTTGTCGGAGGCTTCCAAGTGACACCTAACCAATCTAGGAGACACCACTCTCCAAAAGGTAATAGATGGTGTGTTGATGATGAACTCCTTGCTCTTGTGCTTCAAATGATAGTCTCCCCAACACTCAACTCACTCTCATAGGATTGGATTTGGTGGAAAGATGATTTGAAAGGAAATCAACTTGGAGAAGGCTAGAGATCAAGATTCATATGGTTGGAATGGAATGTCTTGGTCTCAACACATGAGTAGGTGGCTCTCTCTCGGAAAATGAGTAGTGGAAGTGTAGGCACAATCTGATGGCTTGTCTCACGAATGAGGAGAGGGTGGAGGGTTATATATAGCCTCCACACAAAATCTAACCGTTACACACATTATACCAAACTTGGTGGGACCGAATCAGAAAACTCGGTCGGACCGATTTAGTGCATATGTGACTGTTAGGCAATTTCGGTGGGACCGACATGTCATCTCGGTGGGACCGATATCACTAGGGTTAGGGCATAATGTAATCTCGGTTGGACTGATTACTCAAACTCGGTTGGACCGACTTTGGTAATAAGCAAACAGAGAGTTGGTCAGGCAAACTCGGTGGGACCGATTCGCTCGTCTCGGTGGGATCGATTCGCTCGTCTCGGTGGGACCGATTCGCTCGTCTCGGTGGGACCGATTCGCTCGTCTCGATGGGACCGAAGCGTTACGAAAGGGAAACAGAGAGTTTGCATTGCAGACTCGATGGGACCGATCGCTCATGTCTGTTAGACCGAAACGTTATGAAGGGAAACAGAGAGTTTGCAACCCCATCTCAGTGAGACCGAGATCCCTATCGGTGAGACCTAAAAGACTAGGGTTTCTGGCAGTGGCTATGTCAAATGAACTCGGTGGCGCCAGATGGATCAAATCGGTAGGGCCGAGTTTGACTTTTGGTTTGAGACATATGTGGATATTAGAAAGTGGTTGAGGGCTTTTGGAGCATATCACTAAGCATTTTGAGCAAGCAATCCATTAAGCAACACCTCATCCCCTTTTAATAGTATTGGCTTTCCTATAGACTCAATGTGATCTTGGATCACTAAAAGAGAAAATGTAGAGTCTTGGACTTTGAAGCTTGAGCCAATCTTTTGTCCTTAGCATTTTGAGGGGTCCACATTCCTTATCCATGCCATGCCAATCATTGAACTTTCCTGAAATATTTATCTTGTAGTGGCATTAGTTCAATGAGCTATATGTTTTTAATCATTACCAAAACCACCCAGGGATAGTTGCACTTTCATCCCGGCAACGGCTCCAAATGAGAACTTGATAATCTCCAAGTGTCGGGTGTTATTGTAGCACTTTCCAAGGAGGATGTGGAAGTAAATGGGGTGTCGAACCAAAGAGAGCTAAAGGTAGATTTCCTAATTTCTCATGTTCCATATGCCACTTACGCAACTATCTATGCACTTAACATCTAATATTCCTAGACTCTCTACAACTAGGAAAGGACTGAGGTGTGGAAACTCAGGTACTTAGAAGGGTTTCCAAGTAGGTGACTATAGTACTTTACAAAATAAAAATAAAATGTTAGTGACCGGCAATACAAAAAATCACAACGACAAAAGTGCTTTGAATGCATGGTTGTTGTGATGAATGTAGCGGGATTCAACAGGATTATGGGAACAAGTGTTCCTGGCAAATTGGCTAGTTTATGTATTCATGGTTGCCTATCTTGGGAATAATTCCTCGACAAGTGTTGTGTTCTAAGGAGGAGCCTAAGCTGACATGTTGCTTTGACGAGCCCTCTCTTAGGGTGTACGCACAAACACTCATATACAAGACAAATAAGATGACATAGAAACCAACATTGCCATGGAGGGTTAAGGTGTCCTTGCGTATCAAAATTTTTATGTGGTTCGTTCACAAGCAAGTAATACTCACCAAGGATAACTTAATCAAGAGGCGATGGGTAGGTAGTTGTCAGTGGGAAATGACACCTATGGGATCACAAGAATCCCTACTACGGTTGCGGGGCGCTGGGTGGTGAGGAGAGCAGGATCAGCAGTCAGTATGAGCACGCGGGTCGTTTACCCAGGTTTAGGCCGCAGAGGTGCGTAATACCCTAGTCCTGCTTGGATGTGTGTATTTGTGTTCTTGAGGTTCTTGAACTAGCTACAATGGGCGTAACTTGTCCAAAAGTCCGAATCCCTCTCCTGGATGCCTCGGGCCTCCTTTTATAGGTAAGGGATCGCCAAAGTGGCACACAGGAGGTGGCATCTGGTACTGTGATCAAGCCTATCCCTCGCCATTATGGGACAAGGTGCATTTAATGCGCCCCTAACGTGTCCCCTCCACTTTACCGCCGCTTCGCCCTGCCTCGACACGCGCCTGGGCCAGTGAGGCGGTCAGCGCCATGTAGGCTGGCAGGCTGCTGAGGTGGCGCGGTGGTAGGGCCTTTGTCGGTGTCAAAACCGGCGGATCTCGGGTAGGGGGTCCCGAACTGTGCGTCTAGGCGGATGGTAACAGGAGACGAGGGACACGATGTTTTTACCCAGGTTCGGGCCCTCTTAATGGAGGTAAAACCCTACGTCCTGCTTGATTAATATTGATGATGTGGGTTACAAGAGTAGATCTACCACGAGACCAAGGAGGCTAAACCCTAGAAGCTAGCCTATGGTATGATTGTTGTTCGTCCTATGGACTAAAGCCATCGGTTTATATAGACACCGGAGAGGGCTAGGGTTACACAGAGTTGGTTACAATGGTAGGAGATCTACATATCCGTATCGCCAAGCTTGCCTTCCACGCCAAGGAAAGTCCCATTGGACACGGGACGAAGTCTTCAATCTTGTATCTTCATAGTCTTGGAGTCCGGCCGATGATGGTAGTTCGGCTATCCGGACACCCCCTAGTCCGGGACTCCCTCAGTAGCCCCTGAACCAGGCTTCAATGACGACGAGTCCGGCACACATATTGTCTTCGGCATTGCAAGGCGGGTTCCTCCTCCGAATAATTTATAGAAGATCGTGAACACCAGGATAATGTCCAGCTCTGCAAAAATAAATTCCACATACCACCGTAGAGAGAATCTGCTGACGTATTCTGCGGTGTGACGTCACACCACTTCTAAGCCTTTACTCGAATTGTTTTTATTGTTCCACCTCAGCGCGTTTTAGCGAGGCGGTTTCCTTGGCACGTCTTGTCGAAGCAGAGATAGTGTTCCCCTTATTCCGGGATTCCCATCAATACGGACATGGGTAACCCAACCGCGCCCATTGCCACGCCCCCTCCATTGAAGGCGGGTTCCAAACGGTCACGGGGACGGCTCTTGGTATTCTTCCTCTTTATAATGAGACCAAGGCCCGTTCTTTTTTTTCAATCCTCTATCGAATTCGCCCCTCTCCCTGAGTTCCAACACCCAGGGCTCCGAATTCAGGTACCTTCGATCCTCAACAATGTCCGGTCCTGATCTACGAGGCCGGTGCATGCCCTCCTCCGTCACGGAGGAGGACGTGCTAAAGCTGAGAGATGCCAGGTACTTCACCTACGAGATTTCGCATAGGCTGCCTGCCCGAGGGCAAGTTATCCCAACTCCCGAGCTTGGCGAGATCGTCGTGTTCATGTCTCACTTCCGTCGGGGTTTAGGCTTCCCGACGGATCCCTTCATGAGGGGGCTCATGTTTTACTATGGGCTGGAATTCCATGACCTGGCTCCGGAGTCCATCCTCCATATCTCATCATTCATTATCGTCTGTGAAGCCTTCCTCCGCACTACCCCTCACTTCGGCTTATGGCTCAAAACCTTCAACGTGGAGCCGAAGATGATTGAGGGGCGTCAGGCAGAGTGCGGTGGGGCGGTTATAAGCAAGAGGGCTGAAGCTCCATGGCCCAAGGGCTCTTTCCAAGAGGATCTCGGCTTGTGGCAACAGGAGTGGTTTTATATCACCGCTCCCCGGGGGAGTAGGCAGAAGCCGCCGCCCGTCTTTCGCTCGGGCCCTCCACAACAGCTGACGTCATGGGTCAACAAGGGGCGTGACTGGGGGCCGCCCAAAGACGTCCCCCCTGTTGCAGGACCGGATTCGAGTCCTCCAAGAAAGGGAGATCAATCTGGTCACAGTGGTGCAGGTCATGTTGATCTGGCGCCTACTGCCCTGCAAACGTCGCCCCCTCCGTCTGTGGGAATTTAACCCGGAGGGGCCGCGAGCTCTTCAACACTTCATGGGTTTGACTCCCATGGAGATGTATAAACTGTTCTTCAGATTGCAAGAGACGCATCCGGAATTGACCGAGGACGCTGGCCTAAGCTGCAATCGCCCGGATACTCAAGTAAGTAGCCCTGTGTCTGGATACACCATCCATTTATTTATCGTGAGCTTGCCTTTTAACCAGCTATCCCTGGACAGGAGTGGATAGCGTAAGCACAATTGATACGGTGTCCGGCCCCCCTCCCTGAGACCATGCAGGATCCCGTGTTAATCAAAATGTTGGAGGTTGCACCTTCGAATGAGGGCGAAGGGGGACACGGGGAAACTGTCACCTCTGCCAAGGAGGCGTTTAGTAAGGGAGGAACCGAGTGTCCCTCCTTCCAGGGAGAGAAGAGGAACGCTTCCGAAGACCCGGAGGCCAAGGCCTCAAAGCGGGAAAAGAAATCTGTACCGGAAGGTCCTGCGCCAGAAAGTGCCCCGGCCGTACTATCTCCTCGGAGGAATCAGCCCTCTAACGAGCCGTAAGTGAAAAGGGGGATTTTAATATTATCAGACACCCCTGCTTAATGTATAAAGGTAACGAAGTTTTTACCTTGTAGTTCGGATCCCAGCCCATCTCAGCACAGCTCATCTTCGGGAGACCTTCGTCCGGAGATGATGGAGAGCGAAACGCCTCCATCTGCGGCCCCATCGCACGGGGCGGACGACCCTGAGGTGTCGTCACGGAGGGTCTCCCCGAGTCCGGCGGGGCCGGAGAGTTTGGCACCCATTGGAGTATGGCCGGTAGAGCTGTCGGATTTGCTTAAAAGGGCGTCCATCTCAGAAGATCACCGCACATTAATGGGTAATGTGATTGAGAGGATCTCGTCCGCCGAAAGCGGGTTGTATGAGGTCGTCGGAAGTTTACTGACGTGATTTGAGGTACGCAAAAAATGACATACCTGTTGACAGTTTTGCACATGAAGTGTGCCCTGTATAGTAGCCCCTGAGACTTGGTATGCTGTCGGAAACGGCAGCGTGCCTAGGATCATAATCTCAGTTATTAACTGTCGCCTTCCCTATGCAGGTGGCGGAACGTTCGGTGGCCAGCCGGTTGGATGGATTCGCCGAGCTGAAGAAGCAACTCGACGCTGCAGATGCGGACATCTCGCTGGTCAATAAACGACTTGATGAGTCACAAGGTATGTGATTGCGCCGCGATCGCTTAGTAAGGGAGCTGATGCACATTCCTTACAAGTTGTATGCTTGATGCAGATGGTGCTGCTGCTGTGGAAGACCTTCGAGCAGAACTTGCTCGGGCCAAGGAGCAAGCCAGAAAAAGCGAGGCGGCTACCTTGAAGGCAGCGGAAGAGCTAGAATCCGAGAAGGCTGCTCACTGCCGAAGCAGGGAGGAGATGGCCGGAATGGCCATGAAATTAAAAGTTGCTACCGACCGCCTAGAGGTTCTTGAAGGAGAACGCCGAGCGGAGCAAGAGGACCTGAAGAAGGCCGATGCCGAAGCCAAGGATGCCCGTAGTGCGATGCGGGCTATGAAGGAGGAACTGTGTCAGGTCGGAGACATTATGGCTGGAAAGCCCTTTATGTTGCGTAGGAAGTTCACAGATCCGAAGTATGCTTAGCTGGGCCGATTGTACGGTGCGGAGGATCCTTATCTGGACATGGCGGCGAGTGCGGCCGACGCAGTCGTGCACTTTCGAAGCCAGGAAGATCATCAAATGGAAGAGCTTTTCTGGTCTCAATTCCATAGTCCAGAGCATCCACTTCCGTTGAGTGATCGACTGGTTGAGTGGGCTGAGCTGAATAGATTGTCCGTACTGGCCATGACGGATGTGGTAACTCATCTGTGGCCGAAAAGGCCCAAGCCAAAGAGTTATTTTGGCTTGTTGCAGCAATTCCTTGGGGCAGTGCCGCATATTAAGGCGATGAAGCGGTCGGCATGCATAGAAGGTGCGTGGATGGCTCTCGCCCATGGTAAAACATACTGGGCGGAGATGGATGCCACCGCTGTTGCATCCCGGGGTTCGGACAGAAGTCGATTCCCCACCGAGCATTACTTTGAGGAAGTCCTGCAGGGCGCTCGTATAATAGAGTCGCAGTGCTCGAAAGATGTTATGTTTGAATGACATGTATGATTTCTAAGATCATGTTTATAATGCAATGACTTTTTATACTTGTGTGTTCAAGTATCGAACTATCTCCTGTGCGGCCGTATATGTATGTATAATCTGAAAGATGGCAGTCTTTGGCTTCAGCCCCCACGCACATGGTGCGGGGGTGTTTGCAAAAAGAAAGACGCTTTTTCACACTTAATCCAACGTCTTGGTCCTTTTAAGGAGGTGATAGCATAGCAAACTAGGCAACCGGACTATAATGCTTTATCACTTTCACCTAGCCATAGGAGCTCGAATGTGGGGCTACTATATAGCCCCTGATGGCACCGCGCTTCTCCGAACTTGGGGTGCGTATGTGCCTGACCGGGAAGCGGTCCTTCGTCAAAGTGGAGGAATTCTAAACATTCCAATGGTCGATCGAGTGGTTGACCAGTCTCTCGCTATATCATGACAGTCAGTTTTCGGCTTTATCTACTGAGGTGCTCTCCCGGCCGAACCGGGGCACAATCGCGGTAGTTCTCCTGGTGCCGCATTAGCCGATGATACGGAACGTAAGGCAGCAAAACACAGGAGCCGGGCAAACCCAACATTTGACCAAAGACATGATTCGAAGCTGATGCATATAAGGCATAACTCGAGACGCCGAACACTCCCTGAGGTGTTCGGTCTTTATGATATCGGGCAGAATAAAGCCCTAAGCCCCTAGTGTCCAGGTACAGGCGGGAACTTCTGACGCGGCCGATGCCAAAACGCCAGCCTCCTCCTCGGCTCTGGTAGGAAACCGGGGGATGTGTATCAACAAGAGACAGTAAGAAAGGTTTATGCAGGGTCTTAATCTGAAAAGAATCCTTGCAACGGGTCCCTACTGCACGTCTGCGCCTATGTCTCCGTTGTGCTGTATCCTGGACGGGTGTAGCACGTGCTTCATCTGTAAAAGAGAAGGACTTAGTTTCTAAGAAATATCGTGCAAAATTTTTATTAAAATAAAGTATAATTTGGAAGATGAAGAAAGTTGAGCTTTATTGGCTTTCATAATTTATGCGCGCGGCCCCCTAAAAAAGGGGGTATGCGGCTGGGAAGCCCCTTGTTAGCTTACGCTGGACTTGTCTAACCATGTCCGAGGTCTAAATGACCTATTTTTCAGGGACTTTGACCTGCAAGGTCTGATTAATGTGTGGCTGTCGAAGCAGTCGCACATTCTTTGTGGTCGAGGGACACTCAGAGTTTTAAGAATATGCCACGTGGACCGGGCATTTTTAAGCGTAAGAGACGCGTAATGTGGTATTGCATTAAAGCGAGCGAAAGCTGCACGCCCCAGTAGTGCTTAAGGGCTACTGCTAAATGGGGTGATGGAGGGTGAGCTTTTCGCGACGGAGGTTGTCGGATGAACCGAACACGACCCCTAGTGGTACAGAGCCTGTAAAATTGGCTGAAAAGGCCTGGCGTCACTCCTTTGAAGGAAGTGCTTGCTATAGCGAATTTTGGTGTGTTCTATCCCCAGTCTGTGGACGGTGTCCTGGTATAGCAGGGGCCACGCTGCATGTTATCACGTGAAGTGAGTTCGCTGTTTTGACTTCTAATGGGAAAGTCTTTTGGTTTCCGAAGCGCTGCTTTTGGGTTTCGTCACTTTCACTTGGTGTGTCGAGCCCTTTGTGTTCGGCGTTAAGTCGGCCGGACTGCTTGAAGACCCAACAATCTCTGTGGCTATGGTTTGCAAGGTTCCCGGAGGTACCGTGTATTTGACACAGTCTATCCAGGATCTTGTTGAGGTTGGATAGCTCGTCACTGTTATCCTTTAAGGGCAGTGTTTTGTTGTTCGGCCGAGAGCTTTTGAATCCGGCGTTGACCGCCGTACTATTTGGGCCATTCTCCTTATTCCGGCGCTGATCTTTTTTGCGTCGTGATTTCCCATTTCCATCCCTGATTTCGGATGTACTCGGGTCACTGGTGCTGCATCTAGCCAACCAGCTGTCTTCCCCCGCGCAAAAGCGGGTCATGAGACTTGTTAGTGCGGCCATTGTTCTTGGTTTTTCCTGGCCGAGGTGTCTGGCGAGCCATTCGTCTCGGACATTGTGTATGAAGGCTGCTAAGGCTTCAGCGTCCGGACAGTCGACTATTTGGTTCTTTTTAGTGAGGAACCTATTCCAGAATTTGCATGCTGATTCTCCGGGCTATTGAGTTATGTGACTTAAATCATTTGCATCCGGAGGCCAGACATAAGTCCCCTGAAAATTTGCTCGAAACGCATCCTCAAGCTCTTCCCAACTCCCAATCGTATTTTCTGGGAGGCTTTTAAGCCAATGCCGGCCCGGCCCTTTGAGCTTGAGGGGAAGGTATTTTATGGCATGGAGATCGTCTCCTCTTGCCATGTGTATGTGTAGGATATAATCCTCAATCCAGACTCCGGGATCTGTTGTTCCGTCGTATGCCTCTATGTTTATGGGTTTAAATCCCGCTGGAAATCCATGATCCAGTACCTCGTCGGTAAAACATAGTGGGTGTGCGGCGCCCCTGTATTTGGGTGTGTCATTGTCTTCAAATGCTCGGCTGGTTGTGTTACTTCCTGGAGTCTTCTTTTTTGGCCCATAGATAGACCTGGCCGGGTTATCCTTTTTCTGAAGATCTTTATGCTGATCATGTGCCGGCTTGTGTGTGGCGCCCCGTGTTGCTCTTGGCCTGTCATTTGATCGTCTATCCGGCCAGGCGACCCCTTTCTTTTTTGACTGCGGGGGCTCGAAGGCCTCCTCATCGAATTCGGGCAACAACTTGCGCTTCGGGTAGCTCTTTGTCTGGTGACTAGTGCCATATTTATCTGCGGTGTTGAGTACTTTGCTCCATCTTATTCTAAGTGTGTCTTCCGCTGTTTTGAGCTTCCGCTTTTGCTTCTTCAAACTTCTTGCAGTGGCGACGAGCCTGTTATGGAGATTCATATGCTCTGGTGATGTGAGATCATCTTCGCCGGGGATGGGTTGCTTGTCCGGTTCATGTCTGGCTGGCTGCTTGTTGACGTGTGTGTCGTCCACTGCTTCGCCCTGCTCTAGGGCCGGGTCCATATGGGTACCGTTTTTGTCGATGCCGGTCTTCGGGCGGCGCTTGCGTCGCCGCTTTGTTTGTGTGTTGGGGGAGTTGTCCTTCGCCACGTCCCGTTTTTCCTCATTGTCGCTTCCTTTTGGTGTGTCCACCATGCATACGTTGAGGGATGGGGTGGCTTTCCTGCGCCCGTTAGGCGCTGGTTCTTGGTCGTCCCCGGCATCGTCGTCCATACCGTCGATGTCCTTGGAGTCGTAGTCTAGCCTGTCAGTTAAATCGTCGACAGCGGCTACCAAGCGGGTGGTGGGTGGGCTTTGAATTTCTTAGTCGTCCGCATCCCAGCCGTCCTGACCACAATCTGGCCAGGTCTCTCCTGATAACGAGAGGTATTTTAGCGAACTCAAGATGTCGCCGAAAGGTGAGTGTTGAGAGACGTCCGCTGCGGTGAACTCCATGATCGGCGCCCAGTCGGATTCGATCGGGGCGGGCGCGGGAGGTTCGGAGTCCGGCGAGGAGTTCGGCACCTTGGAGTCACGAGCTTTATGAGGAACGAAGTCAGTGTTCGGCTCTATCGCCGTAGAGGTTGCAGCCCCCGAGGCGGTGTCTAGGCATCCATCCTCGATCTGCGGGGCTGGCTCCGAATTGAAGATCGGAGTGGTTTCGAGTGCGGCCTCCAGAGTACTGTCCGATGGCAGAGCTAAATCATGCCCGACGTGACAGTGCGGCACACTCGGCTGTGGCTCGAATCCGTCGAAGATCAAGTCCCCGCGGATGTCAGCCGTGAAGTCCAAACTTCCAAATCTGACCTGACGGCCCGGGGCGTAACTTTCGACCTGCTCTAGATGGCCAAGCGAATTGGCCCGCAGTGCAAAGCCGCCGAATACGAAGATCTGTCCAGGGAGGGAGGTCTCACCCTGGACGGTGTCATCGATGATGATCGAAGAAGCCATCGAGCCTATCAGTGACGACACAGAGGAACTCTCAATGAAAGCACCAATGTCGGTGTCAAAACCGGCGGATCTCGGGTAGGGGGTCCCGAACTATGCATCTAGGCAGATGGTAACAGGAGACGAGGGACACGATGTTTTTACCCAGGTTCGGGCCCTCTTGATGGAGGTAAAACCCTACGTCCTGCTTGATTAATATTGATGATGTGGGTTACAAGAGTAGATCTACCACGAGATCAAGGAGGCTAAACCCTAGAAGCTAGCCTATTGTATGATTGTTGTTCGTCCTATGGACTAAAGCCATCCAGTTTATATAGACACCGGAGAGGGCTAGGGTTACACAGAGTCGGTTACAATGGTAGGAGATCTACATATCCGTATCGCCAAGCTTGCCTTCCACGCCAAGGAAAGTCCCATTCGGACACGGGACGAAGTCTTCAATCTTGTATCTTCATAGTCTTGGAGTCCGGCCGATGATGGTAGTTCGGCTATCCGGACACCCCCTAGTCCGGGACTCCCTCAGCCTTCACGAAGATTTGCATGTCACCACGTAGGCATGCGCTGAGTTGGCTGAGAAGCCTTATGCCGACACGAAGGTGCCTACCCAGCTGGTGGGCTGGCAGCTGCATGGGAGTAGTGGCGGAAACCTGGCGGGCGCGGGCCTGGCCGTGGCCTCGTAGACGTCCTCGGCAAGGGCCTTGCTGGGGCCCCGGCAAGGGTCTTGCCGCGGCGTTGCAGTCGTCCCCGGCAAGAGGTCTTGTGGGTTTCCTCGGCGAGGATCTCGCCGAGGTTTGTCATCTTCTACTCTTCTGATTGGGAGTATTATCCTTGTTGTAAGTGCATCTAGTGCCACCCCTAGTTGGTTTTGGAGTATTGACGACAAAGTTGGTTGAGGGACTAATGCGTTTGTGAGAATTACAGGATAACGCAGGTAGTGTCCCTCATTGATTCGGTTTATCTACCGGAGATGACCCCTAAAAATGTATGAAGACATTGAAGACAATGGTGGTAATGTGAAGATATTCATATTGAAGACTATGACACGAGAAGACATTGAGTGAAGACTATGGAGCGGGAAGACTGTGTGGTTTCGTTGTTTCCTTTTCTTCTTTGTTGAGTCATAGGAACCACCGTACTATTAAGTGGGGTCCAAGTGAACTAAGTCAGAGTGACTGAAGTGATGCTCAACCCAAATCCTATGTCTTCGAGCGAAGACAATGAGAGCAAACCTTATCTAGAGCTGGATGAGTCAGCTTTGCTTGTAGCCCAAGTAAAGTTGCCGTGTGTGTTTGAAATCTAACTGTTGGAACACGTGTCAGTTCCTTAGTGACCCAGGGTCATTTCGGACATATCAGGTCGGGTTGCCTTGTGGCTGTAAATAGCCCACCCCCTACACCATAAATTGGTGGCTGCTTAGAGTTATTCTACGGCTTTTGTCGTTTTGAGAGCAACCCACCTCGAAGCTTTGAGAGAGAGAAATCCTTGCGAGGACCAAGCCCAAACACCCAGAGCCAAAGAGTGTTAGGCATCACTGAAGTCTTTCTATCTGTGTGACCTGAAGACTTATTACACTTGAGGACTGTGTATCCTCCAGCCGGTTAGGCGTCGCGTTCTGAGCATCCAAGAGTCATTGTGGATTGCCGGTGAACGAAGTCTGTGAAGGTTTGGAAGTTTACCTTGAAGACTTACCAGAGTGATTGGGCGAGGACTAGGTGTCCTTAGCTCAAGGGGAATAAGGTGAAGACACAGTCTTCTAAGTGAATCTCAGCCTCCCTAACCAGACGTACAGTTGTCACAGCAACTGGAACTGGTCCAACAAATCCTGTGTCTTCAACAAGTGACCGGTTCTATCCCTTCCCTCCTTACTTAAGTTTGTTTTCGTGAAGTCATTTCCTATCTGTGTACCTGTTTGACTTCATTGCTTGACTACTACTGTTGATCGGCTTCATACTATCTTCCATCCTGATCCTTACTACTTAGCTGTTATTAGTCCTGTACTTTCACATCATTGCATACTTGACTATGGCTTGCTTATGGTAGTTTATCTTCCGCTACATATTAACTAGGTCATTTCTATTGTTTGTCTTTGAAACTTCCAAGTTTTGAAGACTTTCATAAAAATCGCCTATTCACCCCCCCTCTAGTCGATACTAGCACTTTCAATTGGTATCAGAGCAAGGTACTCCCTTGTTCTATGTGATTCAGTTTAACCACCTGGACTTTCAGCTATGTCTACTGTAGGGATAATCAAAGTCTCCACTGCTTGTCCCGTGTTCGATGGAACTGAATATCCCTACTGGAAGAATAAGATGCGCATGCATCTTGAAGCCATTGATGTCGACCTCTGGTATGTCGTCAAGAACGGCGTTCCCAAAACTGGTGAAGGTGTCACCCCCACTGATGTCAAGAAGTTCATTCAAGTGGACTCTACTGCAAAGAACATCATCTGTGGTCATCTGACCAAAGGACAGTATGGTCGTGTGAGTGCTCTGGAAACGTCGAAGCTAGTCTGGGACTGGCTATCCAAGGTCAATGAAGGTGTCTCAACCCAGAGAGATCAAAGGATCAGTGTTCTTCGCAACCTCTTCAACCGCTTCAAGAGAAACGACAATGAAAATGTCCAGCTCACGTTTGATCGTCTGACTGACATCACAAATGAGCTTCAAGCTCTTGGCGCCACTGAGATCACCAAGCATGAAATCGTCAAGACACTACTGAGATCACTTGACAGCTCCTTTGACACCCTTACCCTCATGATACAAGAACGTCCTGACTTCAAGACACTCGATCCGTCTGATATACTTGAGAGGCTCAACACACATGAGTTCCAGCTTTCTGAGAAAAGAGATATCTATGGTCCCAATTATGGCCGAACTCGCGCCTTGAAGGCAAAAGTGGTTTCCTCATCTGAAGAAGAATCTGACTGTGGTTCTGATGATCCTGAAGACATTGGAAAGGAACTTGCCATGCTTGTGAAGAAGTTTCAGAGGTTCACCAAGAAGAAGGGCTTCAGAAAGTCTTCACGATCTAGCTCCAAGAATGATGAAGCTTCCACCCATGACCACAAGAAGAGAACCTGCCACAAGTGCAAGAAACCTGGTCACTACATATCTAAGTGTCCATAGTGGGACAATGAGAAGAAGAAGAAGAAGAGCAAGGAATATGATTCTGATGACAAGAAGAAGAAGAAATCCTCAAAGTCTTCCTCTAAGTCTTCTTCCAAGTCTTCATCACACAAGAAGAGCTCATCTGGCAAGGCTCGTGCCTTTGTTGGCAAGGAAATGGATTCAGAGGAGGAGTCCGCTTCTGAGGAGGCGGAGGTGGAGTTTGGAGAGGAGTCCGACCCTGGCGTTGCAAGTCTGGCTCTAGCCACAGCCTATGTTGCCAAGTCCATCTTCAATACTGAAGGCAATGACTTCCACACCAACGCTGAAGCTGTTGACATGGACGATCCTGCTCCCACCTACTGCTTCATGGCACGTGGTGCCAAGGTAAAATCACGCGATGCTTACTTTCAAACATCAAGTGAAGATGACTCTGATTGTGAATCCAAACCCAGCTACAAAACTCTTGCTAAAATTGCTACTGAACAACAAAGGGCTATGGAACATACTCAAAAACTGTTAGACAAAAGAGATGACCTGTTGGACGCGGAAATGACACATTCACAGTCCTTAGTAGAAGACATAAAAAATCTTCATGCTAAGTACCAAGAACTTGAAAGTCTTCATGAGACGCTCTCAACCACATATGAAAAGCTCTCCTATGATTATCTTCAAAGGAAGCAAGAGCTTGAGAAATTGAAAGCGACTCATGAAGATCTTCAAAAATAGAATGAGTCACTTCGCGCTCAACAGATCAGTCCCGCTCAGTATGGATTTGAACCACCATGTCTAAAATGCATTGAGCGTGATAACGCTACATCTGTTGCTGAATGTTCCACTGCTGCTGTTGTTTCATTGTTTTCAACTACTGATATGGTTACTAACCCCTCTGCGGAGGATATCACTACTATTGCTGATGAAAATGCTAGGTTGAAGACATTGCTTGAAACAGGGATGTACAAAAGTTTGAAGGGACATCAGACGCTCTGCGATGTCCTCAAAAAGCAGATTCTGAACCGAAACCCTAGGAAAGAGGGTGTTGGGTTCGAGAGGAAAATGAATGCTGATGGTTCCTACTGGAAGCCTGAGCAGTATCCCAAAACCACATGGGTTGCTGCAAAGGAACCTTCAGTGAATCCATCCACTTTATCTGGATTTACCTGTGCTAATCCTATTATCATTGATGAATCCTTTGATGCAAACTATAAACTGTTCAAAAATCAAAATGGTGAAGTGTTTGCCAGGTATATTGGTACTAACTGCAGGAATGGACCACATGTGAAGAAGATCTGGGTTCCCAAAAGCTGCCTTGAGAATCTTCAAGTGAATGTCATCATGACACCACCAGGGAAGAACACAAACCCCAGACCAAAGACATCATATGGTCCAACGGCTTCATACGAACACATGACTCACTTGAGTCACCCTAACGCCAATGTTTTGCAGGGAAATCATACTCAGACTCATGAATATGAGCATGTGTCTTCAAACCGCTATGTTCATAGAACTAAGAACTTTTCTGCTTATTCACATGAGTATCATTCATCTCCTGCAAGGCTATTTGCTAGGGCTTCAAAGCCGAAATTCTCAGATGCTGCACTTAGACTCATTGCTTCTAAGACACCCCTGAAAATGTGGGTGGTGAAGAAGAATTAACTCTCTTTTGCAGAATATGGTCTCCAGCCAGCAATCAAAGGCGTCTGATATTATTGCTGGGGACCTAAAACACAAAGGGACGCATGGTAAAATGACTTACTATGTATTCCACATATGAATTGCTTACCTGTCATACTGTGTGTTCTAATCTTGATCTAAGCTGTGATAATTCTAGTGTGCGTCAAATGCTTATGCTTCACAACATACCTTGTGAAGCCTATCCTCCTAACTGCACTGTAGGGCATGTCACCAAAAGCTTCAGAATGGATTATCGACAGCGGATACACTAATCATATGACTGGTGATCGAAGTATTCTCATGGACTCAACCTTACGTCCATCCGACAAGAGTCAAATCACATTTGCTGACACTGGGTATTGGGTCTAGGTAGAGTTGCAATCTCTAAGGATCAACACATGGATAAAGTGATGCTTGTTGAATCCCTTGGGTTCAACTTAATGTCTGTCTCAATGCTTTGTGACTTGAACATGATTGTGCTATTTGGAAAATATCGTTGCCTTGTACTAATGGAATCTGACAAGTCTCTAGTCTTTGAAGGATATAGGAAAGATGATCTATACATGGTAGATTTCTCAGTAGGTCCACAATTTATCGTATGTCTTCTCACAAAAGCTTCAGAATGCTGGCTCTGGCATCGAAGACTGGGGCATGCTGGCATGAGGAACTTACACACACTCGTCAAGAAGAAGCATGTCATTGGCATCGAGGATGTCAAGTTCAAGAAAGATCATTTGTTTGGTGCCTGTGAAGCTGGGAAGATGACTAGGGCGAAGCACCCCTCGAAGACAATCATGACAACATCTCAACCCTTCGAGCTGTTACACATGGACTTATTTGGACCTACTCATTACTCCACCCTCACAACAACTGCTTGTTTGTATGGCTTCGTCATTGTTGATGACTACTCAAGATACACATGGGTGCATATAATTCTCTACAAGACTGAAGTACAAGATGTCTTCAGACGATTCGCCAATCGAGCAATGAACAATTATGGCGTCAAGATCAAGCATATTAGAAGTGACAATGGCACTGAATTCAAGAACACCGGTCTTGATATTTATCTGGATACAATGGGAATCACTCATGAGTTCTCTGCTCCATACACACCTCAGCAAAATGGCATCGTTGAGCGCAAGAACAGAACTCTAATTGAGATGGCTCGAACAATGCTCGATGAGTACAAGACACCAAGAAAGTTCTGGCCTGAAGCTATTGATACAACTTGTCACATTATCAACCGTGTCTACATCCACAAGCTTCTGGGCAAAACATCCTGTGAGCTCCTTACTGGCAAGAAGCCAAATGTCAGCTACTTCAGGGTCTTTGGTGCTAGATGCAGGATCAAGGATCACCATCACAAGTCGAAATTTGCACCTAAGGCTCACAAAGGCTTCATGCTTGGCTATGGAAAGGACTCACACTCCTACAGAGTCTTCAACCTCTATCTCTACAAGATTGTCGAAACTATGGATGTGAGATTTGATGAAACCAATGGTTCACAAAGAGAACTCCTGCCAAGTACACTTGATGAAGCTCCTCCAAGCGAATCTATCAAGCTGATGGGAACTGGTGAAATCATGCCCTCTGAAGCACAGCCTGAAGACGAACTTATCATTTCTGCACCTAACCAACCTGAAGACAATGCTCGGACCGAAGATAATCCTCCCAATGATGACAATGATCAGCAAGAGCAAAATCTCCGTCCTATTCATCCTCGTGTTGCAAATGAAGTGCAAATTGAGAAGATAATTGACAGCATCAATGCACCTGGTCCACTGACTCGCTCAAGAGAAACATAGTTAGCAAACTTCTGTGGGCACTTTTCATTTGTGTCAATATCGGAACCCAAGAAAGTTGCTGAAGCCTTTATGGAACCTGAATGGATTCAAGCTATGCAAGAAGAACTTCAACAGTTCAAGCTGAACAATGTTTGGGAACTTGTCAAGCGACCTGACCCTCGCAAGCATAACATTATTGGAACAAAATGGATATATCGAAACAAGCAAGATGAGCATGGTCAAGTCGTCAGAAACAAAGCATGTCTTGTGGCTCAAGGATATACTCAAGAAAAAGGAATCGACTTCGATGAAACATTTGCTCCTGTGGCTAGGCTTGAAGCTATTCGTATACTGCTAGCCTATGCTAACCATCACAACATCTTGCTATATCAAATGGATGTGAAGAGTGCATTTCTCAATGGCAAGATTGAAGAAGAAGTATATGTCGCTCAACCACCTAGCTTTGAAGATCCAAAACATCCTGATATGGTGTACAAGCTAAACAAAGCACTGTATGGCCTCAAACAAGCTCCTCGTGCATGGTATGGTACGATCAAAGACTTCCTGAAGAGCAAAGGCTTCAAACCTGGATCCCTCGATCCCACACTCTTCACGAAGACATATGATGGTGAACTGTTTCTGTGCCAAATTTATGTGGATGACATAATCTTCGGCTGCACCAACCAGAAGTATACTGATGAGTTTGGATACATGATTCAACAGCAATATCAGATGTCCATGATGGGTGAGATAAAGTTCTTCCTTGGTCTTCAAATTCATCAGCAAATGAATGGCATCTTCATATCTCAAGAAAAATACCTCAAAGATTGTCTGAAGAAGTTTGGAATGGAAGACTGCAAAGGCTACACGACGCCAATGCCAGCCAAACACCATCTTGGTCCCGACGACAATGGTAAAGAGTTCGATCAAAAGGTATACCGCTCCATGATTGGTTCTTTACTTTATCTATGTGCATCTAGGCCAGATATTATGCTTAGTGTTTGCATGTGTGCTCGATTCCAAGCGGCACCAAAGGAATCGCATCACTTAGCTGTGAAGCAAATTCTTCGATATTTGGCTTACACCCCAACACTCGGATTATGGTATCCCAAGGGCTCAAAATTTGATTTGGTTGGGTTCTCGGATGCTAATTATGCTAGTGACAAGGTGGATCGCAAGTCTACATCAGGCACATGTCACTTTCTGGGTTGATCACTTGTCTGTTGGTCTTCAAAGAAGCAGAACTGTGTATCACTCTCAACTGCTGAATCTGAATACATTGCTGCTGGATCTTGTTGTGCTCAGCTTCTATGGATGAAGCAAACTCTCAAGGACTATGACATCAATATGAAACAAGTACCTCTCTTCTGCGACAACAAAAGTGCCATCAAGATAGCCAACAATCCAGTCCAGCACTCGAAGACAAAGCACATTGAAATTCGTCATCACTTTCTCAGAGATCATGTCATGAAGAAAGATATCGACATCATTCATGTCAACACTGAAGAGCAACTGGCAGATATCTTCACAAAGCCCTTGGATGAGAAAAGGTTTTGCAAGTTACGGTGTGAGCTAAATATCTTGGAATCCTCTAATGTCCTGTGATCAGGCACACATCCTAACACTTATGCATGTTGATGACTTAGATGTGCAACTCACAAAGTAATGTATATCTTCAATCAATGAAGACTTACACTCTGAGTGTGAATACATTAACATGGAATTTGACTTCGGAGCACCACAATAATTGTGCGCCGTGTCTGGGTCTAATACTTCCTATACGGTGGGTAACGCCACCACCAAATTTCTCTGTTTGAAGTGTTTCACTCATGGCGTTATTTTTGCAATGACTTCGCATTTGGTTTGTCTTTAGTTTCAATTTATCTTCATGATTTCCTTCACTATGATGATTTGATTGCTTTCTGAAATATATATATATATATATATATATATATATATATATATATATATATATATATATATATATATATATATATATATATACTAGTGTTCTGTCCTCTATAGCATTCACTTATAGCTATGTCTTCAAGTTGAATCTTTTGAACTAAGTGAATGTGATCGGACCCTAACCTCTCTATGCTTTCAATCTCAAACTCTATCTGTCCAAATCATATGCATTCTATTGAAACTTCGAATGTCTTCTCTGCGTCCTAGTCAGCAGAAGGCACAGAGACAAACATTAAGTCTGTTTTTAAATAACTCATCTTTACTGTTGAAATCCGAAGAAGCCGGAACAACCATCCGACATGCCTGGCGGGCATGTGAACGTGGGACAACTCTGAGTATGTTGCATGCTTGCCACGTGCCCCTCAGATGTGAACTGCTAGGGGCACCAGCGTAATTGCGCTGTGCCGCACACCTACTTATAAATACTTGTCCCCTGCGGTAAAGAAATCCTTCTTCCACCTCTCCACCTCGTCAAAACCCTAGCACCACTGCTAGCTCTCGATGATGCCGGCGACAAAGCGCTTAGCTGCCGCGACTTCTCCGACGCCGTCCTCACGCCGGCCGCGGACATCGTCCTCTCCCCCGTCGCCGTAGGTGTCCTCCGTCGCCAAGTTAGGGCACGGTGGACTGAACTGCTCGGTCTCATATCCATCTCCTCTAGCAGTTCTTCGTGCGGTAATTATAACTCTATTTTTACCATCTTTTTGATCTTCAAGATTTATCCTATTTACCAAAAGTGGTTTCTCCCTACACAATGTTAGATCTATATTGTCTGCATCTCATACTGCCTAGACAATTCACTTAAGTTTCATATCCAGTTTGATTCCTCACTTGTACTTATTCACGGATTCGTACAAATCTGGAACCAACTCACAACATACAAGTGAATGTCTTCGCATCATGAGGTCAATGTCTTCAAACTGATTTATCTTCAAAATCTTCTGAGAATGCATATGACCTCTTCCCCTTCCCCCGCATCTCTAATGCTATCACAGGTACATGTCCATGGGAGAATCCCTTGGTTCTCATAGTCTGCATTCGTTTGCAGCGTACTTACAGCATCACATTAATTCTCCTGAAGCCAGTTCCTGCTTGACCAGCAAGCATAAGTCTCTGAAGTCTTTGAACGTATTGAAGCCATTCAGTTTGAAGTTCATGGCTGCAGAAAAATCAGTAAGGAAGGGTGGCAGACAGCGTCGAGGGGGTACATCAAAAGATCTACCTGATGACCTAGCAAAGCTCTACAAGACAGATCCTGAAGAGAATTATCATCAGCGCAAGACACGAATCCAATGGATTCGACGCTATTAGGCTGAACAATGGTTCAAATACAAGTTCGTGACCCAGGAATATGTTGAGAAGAATGCTATCAAAAGTCCTTGGGGTGATATTCTCTATTGAGGCCTTCAACCCAAGAACAAAGCTGAAGCTATTGCACAAGAATTATATCCTTGTATGGTCCGAGGACCTCAGCCTGAGAATGTCGATCCCTCATCATTACTCTGGTGTCGTGATGATGCTCTCTTCAAGCGCAACTTTCAGCACGCCAAGGCTTCGACCAAGGAAAACAAGAAGTCATTGGGATTAGACTTCAACCCTGGTCCCTCTGCTCCCTGTGCTGACGGCTCACGTGATGCGGAACCAAATGTTATTGGCCCCTTCTCCAACCTTGATGGCCTCATCACTTACATCTTGGTCCATGGTGCCAAAGTGGATCATTCTGATAATGATGCTGACACTGATGAAGCCCCATCTCCTCCTCCAAGGCCGCAGAAGCCAAAGAAAATTAAGGCTTCAACATCAGTTGCACCTCCGAAAGCTTCTTGTGTGAAGCCTCTGGCCACTGCACCTCCTGAAGACAGTGTGCAATCTGAAGATCAGTCCCGAATCTCCAAGAAGAAGGAGAAGAAAAAGCAAATTGTCAGGCATACTGATCAAACCTTGACTCCTGCTGCTATTCTGCGTGAAGATCCCATTGATCTGTCTAGCGATGAAGATCTTGCAGATGATGCCCTTGAGCAATTGTTCAAAAGCAAGGAAGAAGCAGAGATCTTCAACAACCTGCCTCTCTTCGATGTGGCAATCATCCATAACTTCATTGATGAGTGGTTTGATACACCAAACCTCAGCTTTGATGATCTGCAGCTTCCCATTGGCCTCAAAGTCTCTTTCAATAGCGCCATTGCTTCCGAGCTAGCTCTCGCTCAGCGCATCGTTGAGCTGAAAAACAAAATTGACTATGAGAAGGCTCAGTTCAAGAAGCATGTGGCGAAGCTCAATGTGCAAGATGTCAAAAACTTCAAGGTCATGTTGCATGAGCTCAAAGAAGCCTTTCTCAAGAAGCGCCAAGAAGCTCAAGGCTCTCGCGAGCGTATGAAGAGTTTGGCTGACAAGTGTGTGCTTGCCTACAATGAGGCTGAGAAGCGCAAGTCTCTTGGCCATCCTGGCATTGACCCCAGGATGGCTGCAAAGAAGAAGAAGCTCTCTACTGCCCAACCTGCACCTTCAAGTCAAGAAGCACCTCGCATTATCTTCCCGAGCAGCATGACTGGCTCGAAGGCAAAGGTCACGACTACCGCTTCTGAACAGAAAAAGACGAGGGCTGCCGAGGCTGAAGCCAGAAAGAGAAAGAATACTGAATCCTCTGAAACCGCTCCCTCCAAGAAGAAGCGCAAGACCAAGAAAAGTCAGGCTGCTCCCACAGAGCCCCTTGTTGTTGAACCCATCTTAGTGGTTCGTCCTACATCTGCAACCCAAGAACTATGTATGACTGTTCATGAGCCTGCTTCCACAGAGGCTCCTGAAGCTGAAGAAATTCCAGCAGTTGATCCCATCACTCCTGAAGACATTGGTCACCATGACAATGTAGAAGATGATGAAGTTCTTCCTCAAATTGAATACAATGTGGTATCATCGCCTATTCTCACGAACAGCGAAATCATCAGCATTGGTCGTTCTCTGACGCTAATTGCTCAGGATGCATCATGGGCTGATCGCCCGCAACAACAAGACTCCCCCAGTACTCCCCAACAACAACAACAAGCCACACCATTTGTGCAAGTTGAAGAGGATGAGGACCTGCCAACTCCATCTCCCAAGGCATCGCCTGTCCTACAACGGCTTTGCAAAGGACCAAGGCCTCAAGTCCCTCTTCCGAGCATTCCAGAAGGAGAAGTGCATCCTCAACCTGTTGCACGTCAAGTGTTTCCTGAAGCCACTCCAACTGAGAATGTCTCCGTGTCTGAAGCCCAAGCTGCTGAAGACATTCCGGCTGCATCAGCTGATGAAAGACAAGAATACGTACGTGTCCCTACTTCCCCAGTTATTGAAGAAGTTGTTCCTGATGTGAACGCACCAGTGTCCGACCCTCCAGCTCGTCAAGTGGAGGTTGAAAATCCTGAAGCTGCCACTACCAACGCAAGTGAAGCCAATGACGTAGTCATGGCTGAAGCTAATGTGGAGCTTGAACCAACCAGTGTGCCTGAAACCTATGAGGCAACTGCTCCCGAAGCACCTGTTGTGCAGCCTGAAGCCTCAGCTGCTGCCACTGCTCCTGTTCCGCCACCAAGGCCCTATACAATTGAGCAAGCATACAACCATGGCGAGCTAATCACAGTAAGATGGCCCATTCTGGTCCCTCCGCCTAATGCCTCTGGTCCTCAGTTTGACTATCACATTGAGCATAGGCCTCGGGTCCAGAAGCCAAAGCCAAGACTGCCAAGGTTTCTAGGTACTGCTACATCTGTCGGGTCCTTCAATGCAAATGGCTTCAAAAGCCACAACACATTCTTTGACAGCTCAAAGAACCCCTACGCAAGGCCAGGAATATCATCAGATCGTTTCTGGAGTCATCAGCAGCGAAGCTATTACTCCTGTGTTCTGTATGATCAAGGGCGCATTTTCCCTCATATGTGCCTCGACACTGAAGCCATTGCTGGACTGCCGTGCTTAGAAGAAGCACTCGACTGCTTTCGTGATGTTGGTCTACTCAGTTTTGTGACAGACAAAGAACATTGGAATGAAGAACTTTTGCTTCAATTCTATGCTACTCTCCACATTCGCGGCCACAACAGAGATATCAA
Source organism: Triticum dicoccoides (assembly GCF_002162155.2). Lineage (NCBI taxonomy): Eukaryota > Viridiplantae > Streptophyta > Magnoliopsida > Poales > Poaceae > Triticum > Triticum dicoccoides. The sequence goes on from NC_041387.1 coordinate 413,420,635, forward strand.
GACCTGGGTTCTCGAGTGGATGACAGGAAATATTCATCATGAAGCCAAAGCTCTTGACATCATTGAGCTTACAGGCCTATCCACTCCCGGAGAGCTCTATGAACCTGACTGCCAACTACACCGCAATGCACAGGAGAGCATCTTCCACAAGCCTGAACCCAATATGAGCCAGATGTTGAGCATGATGAAGCCTTTGCCATCTGACGTTGAATATCCAACAGAGTTCTTTGTTGATGACCTTGAGTATCTGCCTCGCACCATATATCATATCATCAGGTGAACTCTATGGACTATCAAAGGACATTCATCAGCTGCAAAGCTTGAAGGAGCCATGAAGACATTGGTCTTCTACATCCTCAATGGCATCAACTTCAATTCTCAAGAATTCTTCATCAGGCAACTTGCTGCTTCTGGATCTGACCTTTTTGGTCTGAAGTTTTATGCTCCATGGGTCATGCGCCTCATCAAGCGACACTCTTCTGTCAACTATCAGCCCTCTGCTCGCAATCATCTGATCTTTCTACCAGAGGTTGATATGTCAGTTGAAGCCATATGCCCTGAGCCTGCCAAGGAGCCTCTTTGTCTTCAAAATGCTGATCACCAAAGCTTCACTCAGTCCATGAAAGGCACTCAAGCAGTAACACGTATCTACCCAATGGCTGGAAATACTCGTCTGCCTCATCGTGCACCTACTGAAGCCACTGAAAGCACCATTGCACAAAGGCCTAAGAAGCGCTCTCGGGTCCTCAATGACCGAGAACTTCTTGTGGCTCTGCATCAGAAACAGGATAAGCATCATTTCTGGCTCAAGTGTCAGATGCAAAGTCTCTTGGTGGATGTAAATCGCATTCGCAATCTTGCCACCAAGAATACATTTGTTGCTCACGAGACTTGACGGCGATCATGGAAGAGTTTGACGCTGCTTAGTGCTGAAGCAAATCTTCAAGATGATGGCTTCAATGAAAGATTCCAGTTTGACTCCACTCCTCCATGGACTGTTGTCCTACGTCGAACTCTATCCCTTGAAGACTCTGACTATTCTTCCTCCACGGCAACTATGAATGCCAGAGTGATTGATGATGAAGATGATGCTACTTCACCGCCTCCTACTACTGCACGCATCGACACTGCACCAAGTACATCTGCACCGCCAAGCAACAACGACAACCCTGCTGCTTCACCTACTCATGAGAACGAGTAGATGCTCTATGTCTTCAAACCTTTTTGGTCATCACTGACAAAAGGGGGAGAAGCATATGAGTTGATATTCTTCATGCGGGTTCATATGGGCGGTTGCTTTATATTTTGCCTCATGTTTAAAACTCTCGTTTTTGAAACATTTGGTTCTTTGAGTTGTAACACTTAAACTCGATGGTCGTCTGCTACTTATTTGCTTTACTCCGCTTGTGCGATGATAACTTCCGCACTTAGATCATTCTGCAGACGTCCATTTTTCATTATGCATGTCATTCTATTTGCTATATCATTTCATGCATGATGAATTATCTTCATAAGTTGAAGTGGATCTCCACAAGTACAACCTGCCATGTGCATTTGCATTCCAAAAGCAAATTACTTATATGCACATCTTCAGGGGGAGCCCTTGCTACTTATGAAGACAATACCCTATCCTTTACAATTTCACATACTTTATCCCCGTTGAAAACTTCAACCAGTTTGTCATCAATCACCAAAAAGGGGGAGATTGTAAGTGCATCTAGTGCCACCCCTAGTTGGTTTTGGAGTATTGACGACAAAGTTGGTTGAGGGACTAATGCGTTTGTGAGAATTGCAGGATAACGCAGGTAGTGTCCCTCATTGATTCGGTTTATCTACCGGAGATGACCCCTAAAAATGTATGAAGACATTGAAGACAATGGTGGTAATGTGAAGATATTCATATTGAAGACTATGACACGAGAAGACACTGAGTGAAGACTATGGAGCGCGAAGACTGTGTGGTTTCATTGTTTCCTTTTCTTCTTTGTTGAGTCATAGGAACCACCTACTGTTAAGTGGGGTCCAAGTGAACTAAGTCAGAGTGACTGAAGTGATGCTCAACCCAAATCCTATGTCTTCGAGCGAAGACAATGAGAGCAAATCTTATCCAGAGCTGGATGAGTCAGCTTTGCTTGTAGCCCAAGTAAAGTTGCCTATGTGTTTGAAATCTGACCGTTGGAACACGTGTCAGTTCCTTAGTGACCCAGGGTCATTTCGGACATATCAGGTCGGGTTGCCTTGTGGCTATAAATAGCCCACCCCCTACACCATAAATTGGTGGCTGCTCAGAGTTATTCTACGGCTTTTGTTGTTTTGAGAGCAACCCACCTCGAACCTTTGAGAGAGAGAAATCCTTGCGAGGACCAAGCCCAAACACCCAGAGCCAAAGAGTGTTAGGCATCACTGAAGTCTTTCTGTCTGTGTGACCTGAAGACTTATTACACTTGAGGACTGTGTATCCTCCAGCCGGTTAGGCGTCGCGTTCTGAGCATCCAAGAGTCATTGTGGATTGCCGGTGAACGAAGTCTGTGAAGGTTTGGAAGTCTACCTTGAAGACTTACCAGAGTGATTGGGCGAGGACTAGGTGTCCTTAGCTCAAGGGGAATAAGGTGAAGACGCGGTCTTCTGAGTTGAATCTCAGCCTCCCTAACCAGACGTACAGTTGTCACAGCAACTGGAACTGGTCCAACAAATCCTGTGTCGTCAACAAGTGACCGATTCTATCCCTTCCCTCCTTACTTAAGTTTGTCTTCGTGAAGTCATTGCCTATCTGTGTACCTGTTTGACTTCATTGCTTGGCTACTACTGTTGATCAGCTTCATACTATCTTCCATCCCGATCCTTACTACTTAGCTGCTATTAGTCCTGTACTATCACATCATTGCATACTTGACTATGGCTTGCTTATGGTAGTTTATCTTCCGCTGCATATTAACTAGGTCATTTCTATTGTTTGTCTTCGAAACTTCCAAGTTTTGAAGACTTTCATAAAAATCGCCTATTCACCCCCCTCTAGTCGATACTAGCACTTTCATTTGTCTTCACAAAGATCTGCTTGCCATCATGGTGGCGCCTCCCATGCCTTGGTCCCAACGCGATTGGTGGCGCCGGAGGAACCAGGGCTCAAGGGTGGCGTGCCCTGTTGGCGTCGGGTAGGCTGCCCCGGCAAGGGCCTTGCCGGGGCCATGGGGACTGCCCCGACAAGGACCTTGCCGGGGGAAACCACTTCGCCTTCTTGCTCTTTATGCTTCTGCCTTGGTGTTGCTTTGATTCTGTGTTTCCGCCCTGCCTAAACATGGTCGTGGGCGCGGATCTGACTGCCCGTGCACAAATAAGGGGTACAAAGGAGCACCCCTACTTTAGTACACCGACATGAGCCCCCGGGCCTAGCCCACACATAAGCGCGACACATTGTTCGGCCAGGCCCAGAAAGGTGCGCGGGCAGGCTGGGCTGTTTTTACCGTGGTAACTTCCCGTCCGTTGTGCTTCTCCATGATGAGCGTTGAACGCACGACGTGGGGATCATGCATGACGTGGGGGGCATGCGTGGGGCGGTCGCAGCAGGCATGTGTCACGTCGCAATAAATGGGAAAAGAGGCGGCCCGCGTCTTCCCCATAAAAAGGAATAACCGCGGGCGCGCGGCTCATTTACCCCCATGTGCTTCCCCCAATCTCGCCATTGCCGTCCCCATCTTCTTCCTCAAGCTCTTGCTCACTGCTGTTGTGCTTCCCACCGCCCCAGCTTCTTACTCTCTTCCCAGCCGCCATGGTGCCCAAATCTGGCAAGGGCAAGGGCGTGGACGAGGATACGAAGGAGAAGGAGACGCCGGAGAATGAGGCGGCAGCGCGCAGTCCGCCTACTTCGTCCCGTTGTCCATCGACGCCCTTAAGCTCAGGGACTACTACAAGCCGTTGTGGGGGGCGTCAACATCGGCGCACCCCGCCACGCGTGCCCTCCCTGCGGATTGCAAGAAGGGCGGCTAGAAACGGTACCCATTCTTCGTCGACTTCTTCTTTTGCGGGCTTTGCCCCCCCTTTTTCTGACTTCTTCAACGATATCATGCGCACTTTTGGCTTCCACCTGCTGGATCTTACGTTGAATGCCGTGGCGCACCTGGCATATTTCGCCCATCTTTGCGAGGGTTTCACCGGAGTGGTGCCCAGCGCGGCGCTTTTCCGCCACTACTTCTCCCCCCGCGTCCAACCTAGGGGTGCTCTTTCCGGGACCGAGGATTCAGGAGAGAGGCGCGCACCCAAATGGCGCCACAAAGGAGAGGTGGGAAGAGTGGCGGGGCCGGTGGTGCTGGATCGTGGAGGAGGATCCGCCGGAGCTCTGCCGGGGCGTTCGTCAGGAGCCGCTGCCCCGCGGCGTGAACTGGAGCGACCTCGACCCCAACGATAAGAAGTTCTCGATTGCCACCACCAGGATCCGCCGCCTTACCGAGGCCGGGCTCACCCTCGAGATGATCGCGACAGATTTTATCCGCCGCCGAATCGCTCCGCTGCACAAGAAGGGGAGGCCGGCCTGGGATTTCAGGAACGCGGCCGACATCATGAGACTCCACACCGGCCTGCAGAACAACTTCACGGTGCTGGGGCACTCCTGGTATTGCCGAAGGCTCTTCCAGCTTGAGGAGTACGCCGACGGCAAGGTGAGGAGGACCGGCAAGGCTGCAAAGTCCGGCAAGGTTGTCAAGGGGCCCTTGTTCGGGCTGCCGCACGGAGTGGTCTCGTTGAGCAACAACTCCCGGTAGGCCGAAATCTTGGCCATGATGCCGCCCTTCAACGCGCATGGTCTTGACCCGGCCTGGGTCGAGCCCCCGACACACGAGGTGGAGGAGTTCTTCGCCAATTTGGTCAAAGAACTCGACCACGATGAGCCACGGCTCATCCAGGACACCACCCACGAGAAGCTGAACTATATTGCCGCTAGGGCGATGGAGGCGGAGCTCGCCAGGCTTGCCGGCGAGGCCGGTGGCATGGAGAACAAGGTCGCCGCGGCCGCAGAGGAGGAGGAGCTCGCCGCATGGGTGAAGTCCGTCAAGGAGGCGGCCGGGGCCAGCACCGAGGCCCCCCTACCAAAGGTATGGGCGAAGGGTCATCCGAGGACGAGGCCGAGGCCGGCGAGGCCCCGGCTACGTAGAAGAGGCGCGTCCTGCGTCGGGCCAGCTCTGGCAAGCCGGTCTAGTCTGGCAAGGCCGTGGCGCGGCAAGGGGCTCCGGGGGAGGCCGCGCACGTGACGAGGGCCGCGGCGGCGAAGAAGGAGGCCACGGCGGCAAAGAAGAAGACCGCGGTGGCGAAGAAGAAGACGCCCGCCTCTTCTTCATCCAAACAATACCGGACCCCTTCGCCGCCCCCTCCCCCCGCGGGTGCTGGCACGGACATCGGCTTCGACTTTTCGTCCCTTAGCCCAAGGGGGAAGAGGAAGGCAGCAGAGGAGGAGGAAGAGGACGAGTAAGCACTCCACCTCTCGCCGTTTCCATCCTTACGAATCATGCCGCCCTTCTTGATTTGACTTATTCTTGCAGGGAGACGGAGACACTGGCTAAGCGGGCGGCGAAGAGGGACAAAGCCTCGACGGGCAGCCCGCCCCCGATGGGTACTTCAAAGGCACCGCTGGTGGTGGAGAGCATCCCGGACAGAAACCCGCGGCTCAGCCCCCCATCGTAAGTTCACCATCCACCCTTTGCCAACGCTTGCCAGGGCCCAACTCTCTTGTCGTTGACCTTGCCGCGGTTTGCAGGAGAAGAACGACAACAGGAGGAGCCACCAAGGGCCTCCCTCACCATGCCGCCCCCATCAACCACACCGCCCCGAGGGGCGTCCCCGGCAAGGGCGCCAGATACCAAGCCCATGCACACGGGGGAGGAGGTAGACTTGGGCGCTGGCGGCTCCATCCCGGCAACAAACATTGGCAGGGAGGGGGCCACATCTTCCCAGCCTGGCACGGGTGAGTCATTTGTTCTCCCTTGCTCTTCTTTCTTTTCTATTGAACCTTGGCTTTGGCCCTGCCTTATTTCCTCCTTTGGCATCAAGGTCCCCCCTCGGCGAACCAGGGGGACACCAACACCATCATCGAGGAGGCTGCCGCGGACGCCGTGGCTGAGGCTGAGAAGGTCGCCACCAAGGAGGCCGCCGAGACTGTGGTCGAGGATGCCCCCAAGGGGCTTGCCGCGGAGACCGGTGAGGGTGCCGCCGAGGAGGCTAGCAAAGGCGCTGCTGAGGAGGAGGCCGGCAAGGCCTCTGCCTAGAAGGAGGCCGGCAAGGCCTCTGCCGAGAAGGAGGCCGGCAAGGCCTCTGCCGAGGAGGAGGTGGTTGACGACCAACCCTCCTCGTCCGCTGGCTCTGGCTAAGGCAAGTACCTGAAGGTGAGCGACGATGTGTTCGTTCACCTCCCAGGGTCAGCAAACACCAGGGCGCCGGCCGAGGGGGAGGTGTTCGACGATGAAGTGCTAGCCGCCGCCGGGCTTGAGGTCGTCGACAAGCCGAGCGCTGGTGGCGGCACCCAAGAGGAGCGGCTCCACCGCGCCCGTCTGGACAAGGCGAAGTCCAAGGAGGCAGTGGCGCACTGATAACCCACAAGTTTAGGGGATCGCAACAGCTTTCGAGGGTAGAGTATTCAACCCAAATTTATTGATTCGACACAAGGGGAGCCAAAGAATATTCTTAAGTATTAGCAGCTGAGTTGTCAATTCAACCACACCTGGATAACTTAGTATCTGCAGCAAAGTATTTAGTATCAAAGTGGTATGATAATAAAGGTAACAGTGGCAAAAGTAAAGATAATAGTTTTGTAGTGATTGTAACAGTAGCAATGGAAAAGTAAATAAGCGAAACACAAGATGTGAAAAGCTCGTAGGCATTGGATCAGTGATGGATAATTATGTCGGATGCGATTCCTCATGTAATAGATATAACATAGGGTGACATAGAACTAGCTCCAATTCATCAATGTAATGTAGGCATGTATTCCGAATATCGTCATATGTGCTTACGGAAAAGAACTTGCATGGCATCTTTTGTCCTACCTTCCCGTGGCAGTGGGGTCCTAGCGGAAACTAAGGGATATTAAGGCCTCCTTTTAATAGAGAACCGGAACAAAGCATTAACACATAGTGAATACATGAACTCCTCAAACTATGGTCATCACCGAGAAGTATCCCGATTATTGTCACTTCGGGGTTGTCGGATCATAACACATAATAGGTGACTATAGACTTGCAAGATAGGATCAAGAACACACTTATATTCATGAAAACATAATAGGTTCAGATCTGAAATCATGGCACTCGGGCCCTAGTGACAAGCGTTAAGCAGAGCAAAGTCATAGCAACATCAATCTTAGAACATAGTGGATACTAGGGATCAAACCCTAACAAAACTAACTTGATTACATGGTAAATCTCATCCAACCCATCACCGTCCAGCAAGCCTACGATGGAATTACTCACACACGGCGATGAGCATCATGAAATTGGTGATGGAGGATGGTTGATGATGACGACGGCGACGAATCCCCCTCTCCGGAGCTTCGAACGGACTCCAGATCAGCCCTCCCGAGAGAGATTAGGGCTTGGCGGCGGCTCCATATCGTAAAACGCGATGAAACTTTCTCTCTGATTTTTTCTCCGTGAAACAAAATATATGGAGTTGGAGTTAAGGTCGGTGGAGCCTCAGGAGGGCCACGAGACAGGGGGGGCGCGCCCCCACCCTTGTGGACAGGGTGTGGGCCCCCTGGTCTTGATTCTTTTGCCAGTATTGTTTATATTTTCCAAAACTAGTCTCCGTGGATTTTCAGGTCATTCCGAGAACTTTTGTTTTCTATACATAAAACAACATCATGGCAGTTCTCCTGAAAGCAGCGTCAGTCCGGGTTAGTTTCATTCAAATCATGCAAGTTAGAGTCCAAAACAAGGGCAAAAGTGTTTGGAAAAGTAGATATGTTAGAGACGTATCACGCACCAGGTGGAAGCAGACCTTGCGGAGCGTGTCGCCAAGGCGCAGGCTTAGTTCCGCCAGGCCCACGAGGAGCTGAAGGCCGCCCAAGACCAGTTGGCGCAGCGCAACCTGGAACTCCTCCCGAAGCAGGCCGACTTTGAGAAGGCCCGAGAGGAAGCGAAGGAGGAGGCCTCCAAGGCCGAGGCCATCCGATCTCAGCGCGAGGCCGAGCTGAACTCCCAGGAGGAGGATCTTGTCGCCCGTGAGACGACGCTTGCCGCTACGCTCCGCGGAAAGGACGAGGAGGTCGAGAAGCTTGCCGCGGCGCGGACCCAAAAGCTGTAGCATAAGCACAAGTAAGTGCTCGATGCCCAGGCCCTGGCCCACGGCAACAAGGTGAAGAAGCTGGAGGCGGTCCTCAACGACGCTCAACGACGCTCTGGTCGAAGCGCATTCTGCGGTCCTCAGCAAAGATGGGCTGCTCTCCATAGCCAACGACACCATCAAGGACCTGAAGCTCAACCTGGTGAGCCTTGAGGGGGCGCTTTCGGAGGCCCAGACCCGGGAAGGAGCCCTGACCAAGAGCCTGGCGGAGGAGAAGCAGCTGCGGAAGAACGACACCGCCAACCACGCAGATTCCGTGAAGGGCGACAAAATCTGGACTGACCGCCTCACCGACATCGCCAACAGGATCACCAAGAAGCTGGCCGACATGAAGATGCCGGAAGTGAGGTACGCCCCGGAATCGGGCACGAGCCCCCACGCCAAGCTGACCTTGTTCTTTGAGGGTGTTCTTGGTACCCTGGAACGGCTCGACTCCAACCGGGCGAGCTCCTTGGCCAACGAGTCCCGGATGATTTTCCAGGGCGCCATGACCAAGGTTCTCACCAAGCTGGCATTCTAGAACCCCGACCTTGACTTTGACGCCACGCTGGACAGCTTGTCAGCGATGTAGACCTCTCGGGAGTCAAGGAGCGCATCGAGCCCATCATCAGCCGCGTCCGCGGACTCCAGAGGTTGGAGGGCCAGCGCGGGGACTAGGCACCCCGTTTCTTGTTGCCGTTGCAGGTTCATGACCAAGACAATTCACATCTTTAGTTAGAACCGCAGCAACAATTGGTGTAATATAACTCTGCAGTACTTTTAGTATGTTGCATGTTATTTCCCTGTTAACCTTTCTCTGTACGTCCACCCTATGCTTACTCGATAGGCTTGCCGGCGCGTAAAACCAAACCGCTGCGCTTCGAAGGACGGATACTTTAGCGGCCGGCAGGGCGTGCTTGCCGCCGTGCAAACCACCTTGTCGTTCTCAGCGTGGCCGCTCGAACTGCCGAGTGGACTCGAGGCAGAGCGAGAGCGTTGCCGATAGCGGAAGGCCACCCTGCCGCTCTCGACGCAGCCGCTCGATCTATTGAGCGGACTCGAAACAGACCAAGAGCGTTGCCGATAACGGAAGGGCCCCACTGCGTGCAGGTTTCCCATACAGAGGAAAGATCTTCGAGGAAGATAACCTTATATAAGGAGGAATTATTCGAAGTTTTTGCACGACTTAGCTTATTTTTCATCGTCGCGCGAACGCTCGCCGCATCCGCCGATGGGGCTGCTCGCCTAGTCGCCTTCTTCCTCGGAAGCCATGGCGATGAAGAGTTGCGCTACTAGCTGCTAAACCAGATGCTCACTACTGCGCGCCCTACCTAGCGCGCCAAAGATGTCGGTGGGAAACGACACCTATGGGATCACAAGAATCCCTACTACGGTTATGGGGCGCTGGGTGGTGAGGAGAGCAGGATCAGCAGTCAGTACGAGCACGCGGGTCGTTTACCCAGGTTCAGGCCACAGAGGTGCGTAATACCCTAGTCCTGCTTGGATGTGTGTATTTGTGTTCTTGAGGTTCTTGAACTAGCTACAATGGGCGTAACTTGTCCAAAAGTCCGAATCCCTCTCCTGGATGCCTCGGACCTCCTTTTATAGGCAAGGGGATCGCCACAGTGGCACACAGGAGGTGGCATCGGGGTACTGTGATTAAGCTTATCCCTCGCCATTACGGGGCAAGGTGCATTTAATGCGCCCCTGACGTGTCCCCTCCACTTTACCGCCGCTTCGCCCTGTCTCGACACGCGCCTGGGCCAGCGAGGCGGTCAGCGCCATGTAGGCTGGCAGGTTACTGAGGTGGTGCGGTGGTAGGGCCTTCACGAAGATTTGCATGTCACCACGTAGGCATGCGCTGAGTTGGTTGAGAAGCCTTGTGCCGACACGCAGGTGCCTGCCCAGCTGGTGGGCTGGCAGCTGCATGGGAGCAGTGGTGGAAACCTGGCGGGCGTGGGCCTGGCCGTGGCCTCGCAGACGTCCTCGGCAAGGGACTTGCCGGGGCCCCGGCAAGGGTCTTGTTGCGGTCGTCCCCGGCAAGAATTTTGCCGGGGGTCTTGTGGGTTTCCTCGGCGAGGATCTCGCCGAGGTCCGTCGTCTTCTACTCTTCTGATTGGGAGTATTATCCTTCTCTTCACAAAGATCTCCATGCCATCATGGTGGCGCCTCCCGAGCCTTGGTCCCAACCAAGGTTGGAAAAAGCGGTAGGCATAAGCGAGGTGGTTGGCCTTCGCCTAGTGCCTAAGCGGTGCTTAAGCGCCCTAGACGCAGCCTAGGAGATTATATAAATTTTACTATTAGGGTGTATATGTGGTTATTATATGTGTATTTTATTAATTTAGGGCATATAAGTATGTTAACGACCAGCTACTACGATTGGAATATGGCCCTTTTGGCATATCAGTGCAATATGGCATGATTTCTCGCTCGGATAGACAATTTCTTACTTGCTTTGCCTAGACTTCTGCTTATGCCATAGGCGAGGCATTGGGACATTGCCTACCGCCTAGGCGTGCCTAAGCGTCTCCTAGGCACTGCTTTTTCCAACAGAGGTCCCAACACGGTTGGTGGCGCCGGGGGAACCAGGGCTCAAGGGTGGCGTGCCCTGCTGGCGTCAGGTAAGCTGCCCCGGCAAGGGCCTTGCCGGGGCCGTGGGGGCTGCCCCGACAAGGACCTTGCTGGGGAAACCACTTCGCCTTCTTGCTCTTTATGCTTCTGTCTTGGTGTTGCTTTGATTCTGTGTTTCCGCCCTGCCTAAACGTGGTCGTGGGCGCGGTTCTGACTGCCCGTGCACAAATAAGGGTACAAAGGAGCGCCCCTACTTTAGTACACCGACAATAGTTCACGTTGTTGTTTCTGTGATCATGATGAAACAATACAACATTTATTCCTTGAATGCCCACTCGCCAAATTGCTTTGGAGAACGATTCATATAGCCTTCAACATTAATCCTCCAGTTGACATTGAGTCGTTGTTTGGAACGTGGTTAGCTGGGGTTGGGCATACTACTGCGGGTCGTATTCGGATTGGAATATGTGCGCTTTTATGGGCTATATGGAACTGTAGAAATGATTTGATATTTAACAGACAACACACTTTAACTTTCTTGCAGGTCATCTTCAGAGCTACCGCATGGATCCGTACGTGGTCATTACTCACTCCTATGGACTCCAGGGAGCCTTTGGTTACTGGGTGCAATCAATGGGAGATGGTAGCACGGGTTATATTCAACCGGTTCGGATGGCGGTCGTATAGCAGGATAGGAGTCTAAGGGAGCTTATCCTTCATATTGTCGTACCGGTTGTGATTGTCAGCATGTTTTTTTTCTTTTTTTGCTCCACTTCCGAGCTGTAATACTTTTATGATTTTGTGATACTTCGTGGATCTTTTAATAAGATGGCTACATGCATCATTATGTTGCAGAGGCCGGGGTACGCCTCCATTTCTAAAAAAAGCATTGACATGGAACAAATCATTACTCAAGCTATCATTATATTATTTCCTCGATGCCATGGAACAAATCACTACTCAAACAAAGACATAAATATGCGATAAATCATGGGGAAATAATTCATGGCACAACACATCAATATTTAACAATGGATTACAAAAGTTTATGGAGAAGCCCTTGTAATAAGAATGAAGATGATGGTGGATACGTTGGTGAAGTCATTGGAAATGATGACGGTTCCTCCGGCGGCGTTCCGGCGCCATCGGAAGGGAGGGGGAGAGAGTCCCCCTCCTTCTCCTTCTTCCTTGGCCTTCTCCCTAAGTGGGAGAAGGGGTGTGTTATGGTATTCCAATCCAGGCACTCATGGAGGGTAGGATCCTCGTGCGCGACTTCCAGCATACAATGGCGACCCCCCCTTCCCCTCGACGATGAGGAAGGCCTCCTCCTCCGCTTGCTCCTCATCCATCACTTGTTCCTCCTCCAAGAGCGGCACCCAGTCCGATCGGAAGGGAAGTGGCATGGCAACTAAGGAGGTAGAAAGTGGCTATAGGTAGTGGTGTTGAAAGTGGGGGTTGTGAGCTATTCAACCATGGCGACGACCTTTTCATAGCCACCGGCGGCGAGGCGTTACGGGCGCGGAGAAAATGTGGCAGGAGAGGCCGTGGGCAGTTGGCACGCGACGACTGCCATTAATTGTGGCATTTCCTGCCGACATGGCAGTCCAGCCGTCCGCGCCTTTGGGAGAGAGTGGAGATGAGCCGTGCGGGAGGCTGAGGAGGGAGATGATACTTTATGCCTTGCTGTTGGTGGATGAAACGTGCTTCAAACTAACGCTCTCAACCTCCAAATATGAAGACTCGTGGGCTCAAAATGAGGGCCCTTCATAAATTACAGCGATCAAGGGCAAGATGACAACTCTACCGAGCGCCATTTTAGCTCAAAATTGATACTTTGCGATTACTGTGGCCATTGGGTCGCTAAAGTTGTTCTAAGGTGATATATACTCTCGTAGTCTCGTGGTACAGCTCTGAACTTATGTATACCTGGTAGTATGACAGCATGGTTGGTGCACAGGGCATGGCAACTCGGTAGTTCCTATATAAACCGCAGCGATGAATACTAGCTGCCGTACGTAACGGTGGCACAGCGAATGATCGTGCATCGAAGACCTTCTCATGGCACAGACGGGGTGTACCAGTACCAGCACTGTTCTGTTTGATCAGCCGCAGTAACAGGCGATGTGAAGTACGTACTACAAGGAGCGATACACGGCAGCAAACAACACCAGCAGGAGTACCGCGATTGTACACACGGATCTGTCGCTGGCTGTCTGCACATTGATTGTTCGATCGGCACACCGCCCGCGAATTTATCATCATACAGCAGGCAGGCAGGGCATCATGCCCCATGATTTGCTCTACGATCTTCCTCCTTTAACTCGCGTACGTATCATGCGTGCTCGTTGTGGTTGCCGGGACGTGCTGTCCGCCAGGATCCTCGTGTACGTTGCCACTAGTAGAGTACTGCTCCCAAGTAGTATGATGATGATGATGATGGCCGTCGTGTTGGTAAATCGGCCTCGTGCTCGTAGCGGGTGGGCTACGGACGTGCGAATCCCATCCCGGGATCCTGACGCCGGTTGATGCGCGCTACAAATTCGGTAGCGGGATCCGCGTGACACTTGTTGCGGGCCACGCGATGCACATCTGTTTATGTAACAGCAATAGAATGCAGCTACTCTATCAAAATTTCTTGCCGAATGCTTGGTTTTCTTACTGAATCCTCTGACATTATGAACACCGTAAATTTTTTTTTGAAACAAGAATGAACACCGTAATCCTGTTGGTGTGCAGGAAATGTTATATCTCTTCTCCGCTTCCCATCTGGAGTAGTTGTGCGTTTGACAACATCTGAAGCCAAGCGACGGGTTTGCATTGCACCCGCACACTGGCCTCGCGGCAAGGCAAGACTGGCATTGGCAAAAGAAGAAGGGGAGCAAACACACCACACGGGCTGCTGACCAACTAGTCTCTGTCCGACTCGCTCACCCAACTAGCAGCAAAACCATCCCAAGAAACGTGAACCAGAAACTGTGCTGTAAAAAAAACGAACCAGAAACTGTAATAAAAAACATCAATTCACTGGTTGCTTGCTGAAGCAAAATCTTTGATTGAATCAAATGCGAGAGAATACATGACACCAGCACGGACGCAACGGCCAGCGGCGGCCAACTAGGAGGCCGATCAAACCCAGACCCACATTTATGGTACCCACATCGATCGTCGCGCCAACAACGGCCGTCGACACGGCGGCTTCCGCCGTCGCTCCCGCCGGTCACGAGGACGCCGTCACGGCTTACGGCGGGCCCACCGGCGCCGCCATTTCCCGCGTCAGCGACTGTGGCAGCGTCGGATGGCGATGGTACCAGTGGTAGTACTACTACATCGGTTGACATCTCGAGACTGGGCGGTGGGGCCCAAGTGTCGGACGCCCAGGTGGGGCCTTCCTCCAGCTCCCTCACCCAGCTTGGGCGCGGCCTGTCTGATGCCAATTCGGCAATCCTTTCCTTGGCGCTCGCCATGATCACCTCGTCCTCGATGTCGGCCTCCAGATGGCAATCGGAGGACGCATCGGAGTCCGAGTCCGACGCCGCCCAGTCAAGAACCGCTCGCGGGGACGGCGACGGCTCGCCGGCGTCGTGGGTGTCCGCGGAGAGGAATGGGTGGCGCAGGAGCTGCTCGCAGCTCCACCGCTCGCCAGCGTCGCGGCGGAGGCACTTGTCGAGGAAGTCGCTGCAGGAGTCGGAGAGGCACGCGGGGAGCTCTGGTCGCTTCCCGCCGTAGCCGATGTGGAGCAGCAGCTCGCCGACCTCGAGGGCGCCGCCGATTTCCGACCACGGCCGCGTCCCGGTTAGCAGCTCCACCGCCGTGCACCCTAGTGACCAGACGTCGGACGCCGGCGTCGACGAGCCACCGCGGGCCACCTCCGGCGCCATCCAGGCCGGCGTGCCACGGGGCCCGCGCGGCGCCGGCTCCGACACAAGCCTCGCCGCGCCGAAATCGGCGAGCTTCGAGCCGTCGTACCCGGCACCGTCGCCGCCGACGAGCACGTTCCTCCCCTTCACGTCCCCGTGCACGACCCCGGCGACGTCGTGAAGGTAGTGCAGGGCGGCGGCCACCCGGCGCAGGACGCACCGCGCCGCGCGCTCGTCAAGGCCGGCCGCGCCCCTCGCCACCGCCGCCTCCGCCGCGCTCCCGCCCGAGACGAGCTCCATGTGCAGGTTCCTGGACGCGGTCGTGGCGTCATCGCCGAGGTACGCCACGACGTACGGCGAGCACAGATGCCTCAGGATCCTTATCTCGCTCTCCAGGCACGCCATCGCCGCGGCCGGCGCGCCGCCCTTGGCGTCGACCGACTTGACCGCGAAGGCGCGGCCGGTGGCCCTGTGGACGGCCAAGTGCACGGTGCCGAACGCGCCCTTCCCGATGCATTTCCCGCGCGTCCACTCCATCTTCATGGACGACTCCCGTCCAGTGGGTAGTGAAACAGAGTAGAGGAGCTCAGAGAGAAACAGAGTGTATGCGGAGGTGAGGAGTGAATAAAGGGAGAGGAGCAGAAGCAGAAGCAGATGGTGTGAGGAGTTGCAAGAAGAGGGCAAGCGTGACGGTGGCGTATATATAGGTGTGGGGTTTCCGGCGCTGCATCGGGTTGGTTTTTTTTGGGGTGCGGGTTTACTTTTGGCAGCGATTTGCTCCCGATTCGCATGTTGCGCGGATGGGATATTAAATTGCCCGAATATTTCTTTCCGGGTTCCATATAATATCACGGAATAAATCAAGGGAATCAACTAGTAGTAGTAGGCCTCTCTCCTCTTGTTGTTGTTGGCTTTGCGTGGGAGAGCGAGTGGTGTGCAACTTGTGCTGTTATCGTCTTCGGGGCTGTGCCGCTCCGTTGAGGCCACATGGGCGATCGTCCATTTGGGTCGCTTTGATGGATCACGGTTCCGTTTCGAGATATGTATGGATGGATGGGTGTCATCAACGCACGCACCTTTAATTTGAACATCGCGAATCAGGAATAGTTGAGGGTGCACTGCATTGCCATATGTTTCCTCTCTTTTTTTCGTCCTGTTAAGTAAGTTATCATGGCTTGAAGCAAACAATTGTGACGCCGGTAAGTGGCACAAAAGCAAAGCTTTTGATCTAGTAAAAAACAAAATCTTGGTATTTCCTTGAGCACTGGTACAGTACATCTATCTATACACATCACGCTATATGTTGTATTGGACCCAGGTGTCCACAGGTAACCAGGCTCGCATCCAAGAAACCAATCGGGGTGTGGCCCCCAAAATATTTCTCGTGATATCTGACGTGCCCCCAAATAGTGGCGAGAGGATGGATGGATAAAGCAGCACAAAAACAGAGCACGCCACACTCCCGCTACCCTACTCATCTGGAGCTCGATCTCCGCTGCTGACATGGCCACCGGAGCACACAAGGCTGTGGTGACATGGAAGGACACGAGTGGCCCGGGTGGTTCCGGCCTGGCGCCAAGGAGGGGAGGGGAGGGATGGATGGCTACGCGGAGGAAAGAAAGAAAACACGCAGAGCGCACCGGCGAAAAGCTGTGGCCGGGGGCTGGGATACGACTCGTGTGGGATCCGTGGCTCCTGGGCATCGCGTCGCGTCGCGGCATCTAACCGGCGGGTCGCCGTCCATTCCAATGGCGCCGCGGCGGACGTGCGCGCGGCCGAGCCACACAGCCGCCCAAAGCGAGGCCCGCGCCCACTCATCTACTAGCAGCATGCTAGCACCGATGCGATATCGAAGAGGCAGCAGGTTGACGTTTACTGTAGATGCCATGGGCTATTTCTGGTTTGCGTCGCATAATTCGACAAGTAATACTAATAATCGTGGTTTGCGTACGACTAGCTGGCAATCATTTGGAGCCCGGCATCTCGTAACCCAGAGATTCCAGACCAATGATGTGGAGTGATTAGTAGCAATGATACCAAGGCAATATCCATCCTCTGTATGCACAACTACTGATGCGCCCCATTAGGGAAGCAAACACCGCAAGGTTATAGGAGTAGAGTATACTAGGAAATCAACACCCCTGCTTCGATCAAGCTTATCGTGGAGGGGTGCACATTGGCACGACGCCGGCCGGCCAGGGCATGTGCGGATTATGAGGCCGGAGTCCGTGCATATCTCTTCCGGCTGTGCGAGCGAGATAATAGCTTAGTTATTAAGGCCGGGGCACATATATGATATCCAACCTATCCATGGACCCAGACGCTGCGGCTAAAGGCTTGTTTGGTTTCAATAAGTCACCTGACTTATAAGTCAGGTGACTTAAAACCAATGACTTATAAGTCACGCCTGTTTGGTTGTCATCTGACTTATAAGTCACCTGATACACCTTCCCACACCAATCCATATCATGTATGTGATGGGACCCGCGCAAAAAGAGGGGTGATTTATAAGTTTTAAAAAAATTTTTGAACGTCAGCATTTATTGATTAAGCAAACAAGTTACAAAGAGTCTCCCGGATACAATCCGGAGCAGAATGAAAAATACATAGATTCGAAGAGTTCAAACTAGATCTAGCTAATACATGAGCTAAAACATTGCGATGCCGACGAACATGCTTGAAAGTCACAGACGAAAGAGCTCCAGTTGTCAACTTAATATCAGCAACAATTGATCCCACAAAGGAGCGGTCACGGGAAGAAGAATTCAGCCTTTGCACTACAAAAAGGTAGTCCGAGTGAAAGATCACATCAGTGTAGTTCTCATCTCGAACCAGCCTCGCCGCCCGTCGAAGAGCCCAAGCCTCCGCCACTTCAGGATCAGTAACACCATTTAGAGGTTCAGAAGCAGCAGCTATGCATTGACCGGAGTGGTCCAGAACCACCACACCAGCGCAAGATTTACCCAGCTCCCGTGAAACAGCAGCGTCCGATGAAACCAACAGCGTACCTGGCGGCGGCGGAGACCACATAGAGCTGGAAGCAGGGGTCTCACGCCTAGTTGCAGAGGTAGGCTTGTACAGGTGTTGGAAGATCATTTCCAAGTAAGCACGAGCCCTTGCAGCCGTGATTTGGGGATGAGGAGCTTCAGGTTCATTCCTAGCAGAGTTGCGTGCCTCCCATATATGCCAAAAGATGACAGTCATTATAGTAGCATCACGCTCGGATCCACGCGAGAGAAAATCAAACAACCACTGCTTCGGCGGCGCAAAGGAAGATCGAGACAGCTTGATCCCCATGGACCCTTTGAGAACATCCCAAAACTGCTCGAGCGTGTGCACAGAACAGCAGTGCATGTTCAACACTCTCCTGCCGGCCGCAGAAACAACAGTCGGTCCGCGTCGGAACCTGGCGTCGAAGCATTTGCTCACCCGAAGGCAAGTAGTTGTGAGCAAATCGCCACAGCACGATCTTCATTTTGTTTGGAGCCTTGACTTTCCACAACTCCTTCCATAATCTCTCCTCTGAATGCCACTCGGAGTGTTGGCCCTTACCATTGCAGCTGCGGGCTGTCAGGAAGCCAGACGTCCTCGCCATGTTGTAGGCAGACTTAACAGAGTACTCGCCCAGTTTGGTAAATGGCCAGCGAGCAAAATCAGAGCCGCCAAAGCTGCAGATTGGAACTTGGAGGATTTTGTTGGCCACATCATCCGAGAAGAAGGCCCTCACTGACTCCTCATTCCAAGTCCCGCTTTCCTCATCAAGCAAACAGTGGACTTTGGCTGAAGCAGGTATGGGGTAAAGAGGCCGGAGAAGTGCAGGAGGGATGGAGGGGATCCAATGGTCAATCAAAATGTGAGTACTCCTTCCATCCCCAATACCCCACTGAATCCCCATCTTCAGAAGATCACGACCATGCAGAATCGCACGCCATGTCGTTGAGGCTGTACGAGGAGCCGAAGCGTTCCATAAATCACCATTTGGAAAATACCTCCCCTTCAAAACCCGCGCACAAAGCGAAAGAGGCGCAGTAAGAAGTCTCCACCCTTGCTTCCCAAGCATCGCCTGATTGAACAACCCCATGTCACGGAAGCCCATGCCCCCAAGGGACTTAGGAGTCGAGAGCCAGTCCCATGATCGCCAGTGAATTTTCTTTTTCCCATCTTCTCGTCCCCACCATTGATCGGCCACAATCTGGCGGAACTTTTCACACGTAGCTACTGGAAGCTGAAAACAACTGGCGATGAAGGTCGGAATAGCTTGTGTTTTTGACTTTAGCAAAGTTTCAGTTGCTGCTCTAGACATAGGCCGATCAGACCAACCGCGAATGTTTTGCCAAGCTCTGTCAGGTAGGAACTTGAAAGTGCACGTCGGCGATCTCCCAACCTCAGTGGGCATACCAAGGTAGGAATCCTGAATAGCCTCGTTGTTGATGCCCAACTGCGATTTAACTCTGTTCTTAACATTAACCGGGCAGTGCCTCCCAAAGAAAACCGATGATTTCTCCTTGTTGATCAATTGGCCCGACCCAGCGCAATATAAACTGAGGACTGCCTCCAATGAATCCACACTCTGAGAATCGCTCTTAGCAAAGAAGATGCTATCGTCTGCAAATAGGAGGTGTGAGATAGGTGGGCCTTGACGACCATTACGAATCCCATGTAGCGCACCACAACTCTCCCTTTGAAAAAGCAGACATGACAATCCTTCTGTGCATAAGAGGAATAGGTATGGACTAATTGGATCCCCTTGTCGAATACCTCGGGATGGAACCACAGGATCAGTGAGCTCCCCATTTACCCTGACCGCGTATCGAACATTGGTCACACATCTCATCACTGCCTCAATCCAAGCAGGAGCAAAACCCAACTTGCTTAAACATCGGTGGAGGTAGCTCCATTCAACCCGATCGTAAGCCTTCATTATGTCTACCTTCAACGCAAAGAACGGCTTCTTCACCCTCTGTTGTCGGATGGTATGCAAGCACTCATATGCAATCAAGGTGTTGTCAGTAATCAATCTCCCAGGAACGAAAGCACTCTGACAATCTGAAACCACCACGGGCAGGATCCCTTTCAGACGATTTGCCAAAACCTTGGAGGCGATCTTATAGAGCACGTTGCACAGGCTAATAGGACGGAAATTCTTCAGGTGCTTCGGTCGTGTCGTCTTCGGAATCAGCACAATAACCGAATCACAGAAGCCTTCAGGAATGGGCCGCCCTTCCAAAAAGCCACGAACAACCTGACAAATATCCTCACCAAGGAAATTCCAGTGGGTTTGGTAAAAGAGAGCAGGAAAACCATCAGGGCCCGGGGCCTTAGTGGGCCCAATTTGGAACAAAGCAGCACGGATTTCATCATTCGAATATGGCCTGCACAGCTCCTCATTCATCTCATTAGTGACTTTGTTAGTGATAGCTTGAATAACCTCGTCCTCAACAGGGCACTATTCTGATGTGAAGAGCTTGTCATAAAACACCTGGACCATTCCCTTGATCTCCCCTTGGGAGTTGCACACTGAACCATCTTCGCAGGTCAGTGAGTGAATTCTGTTTGTTCTCCTTCTTGTCATCGCCCGAGCATGGAAGAACTCGGTGTTCCTATCACCCGCCTTAAGCCAGTCAACCCTCGAGCGTTGGCGCTCCATGATCTCCTCCCTTTCGAACAGCTCACACAGCCGCTCCTCAATAGAACGTTCCTCGGAGAGAGAGGAAGGAGAAGGAGGCGCATCCCTAATGGTGGCCAGCCGACGTTCCAACTTCCCAATATTTTTGCGGATATAGCCAAAAGCCTCCTTGCTCCAAGAACGAAGAGAGCCCGCGACGTGCTTCAGAGTATCCCATGTTGATTGCAACGACAAGCTGCCATTCCTACCAGCAGACCAGGCATTCTCTAGAGTTTCCTTGTAGTTAGCCGCACGAAGCCACATCTCCTCAAACCTGAAACCATGCTGAACCGGAGAGACCTGCCGCTGTAGAGAAGGACGGTCCAGCCTAATCAGGATGGGGTAATGATCCGAAGTTGTAGCAATTACATTTTCCACACTGCAGTCTTCAAACAATCCGGAGAAAGCTCCATTCGCCACTGCCCTATCGAGACGACACTTGACAAGGCTGTCGGGATCCTGCTTGTTCGACCATGTAAACTTGGGTCCCAGAAAGCCCAAATCCGCAAGCCCACAATCCATCAAGCAATCTCTAAAAGGAGCGATCTGAGAATCAGAACGGTCCCTAGGACCACAGTGTTCGTCCTGAGAGAGGACCTCGTTGAAATCTCCGCAACAGATCCATGGACCCTCCCAGGCCAGTTTCAAGCGTCTTAGGAGCTCCCAGAACTGGTGTCTGTCTTGTCGTCTTGGTTCCCCATAGATGAAAGACGCCCGCCAGGGTACACCATCCTCAGATCTCACATGAACATCAATACACCGTTTGTTGGCCGCTTTCACACCAACAGTAGTAGTTGACGTCCAGAAAAGCACAAGGCCCCCGCTGAGACCCTCGCTGCCCACGGCAAAGCAGCCCGTAAACCCTAGAGACCACATAAAATTCCTCACACGAGAGTCCCTCATCTTCGTCTCCGAAAGAAAGAGGAGGGAGGGGCGGTAAAGCTTCACAAGCCAGCGAAGCTCGCCAACTGTCGAGTCCGACCCCAAGCCTCGACAGTTCCAGCAAATAATACTCATTGCGCCTGGCGGGGCTGCCCTGCAGCCTCCGCCGGATCCGCCGATCGAGAGATTGAGACACGCTGTTTCTTGTTAGATTCCACATCGGTGACCTGAACTTCAGAAGTACAAGCTGCATCGGACACCGGAACCACAACCAGGGCCAGCACATTAGCACCCGCCTGCTTCGGCTCAGATGTCGAGGACGAAGGAAGTGCTTTGGCAGATTTCCTCTTCTGACAAGTAGTTGTCATTTTCTCATTTGATTCCGGAAACAGCTCCTTATCAACAGAACCTCTTCCCCTCCCGCGACCACGGGAAGAAGGACCACGGCCACGGCCTCTGGACCCTCGCTTAGGGGGGGAGGAAACCTCACCATCCACTTTTGCAACGTTAGCTTGGCCTTTAGGATTGGCACGGCTCGATGAAGACAACCTTGCACCACCTGCCCTGCCATCACCCCCAGCTGACGTTGATGAACTACTAGATCGTGATCCACCCGATTTCCTGGAGGTGACATCGGCCACACACAGTTTCTTAGCAGCATAAGGGAGCTCCCCATTGTCATCTATGGTGCCAGGACTTGGACATAAGATTGAAGAGTGCCCCAGGCGCCCACATGAGAAGCAGTAAAAAGGAAGACGCTCGTACATCACCGAGTAGGTATCTATGGATTTGAGCCTGGCCGAGGTCACAGTCACATACCGAACAATTGGTTCTTGTACCGCAATCTCCACTCTGATCCTCATATAGCCTCCCCAGCACCGGCCATCAGAATCAGCCTCCACCTTGGAGACATGGCCAATTGTCTTGGCAAACTCCATTCCCAGCTTTGATTTCATCAACCTTGGCGGCAAATTCATGATCCGAGCCCAGATGGCAAGGCTATCAAACTGAACCTGAAGGGGTGGGGTGTTTTGATCAAACACTTTGAGAAGAACAGCATGTTTGCCCACCATCCACGGCGAGCCCTCGATCACCTGAGCTCTATCTGCCTGGGTACCAAATTCAGCAACAAACACATTGTCCCGGGAAGGGTGGAACAGCAAACCTTTCGGGTTGCCCCATGCCGGCCTCATCGCCGACGAGATCGTCTGAATATGGAGAGTGTTGGGGGAAAGCACCTTCCCCACCAGCGCGCAATCTGGGTGCACCAAATCGGCGTCATCCTCGTCATCCAGAACCACCGGGAGCGCCTCCACCGCAGTAAGACGCAGACGCTCCATCATAGTTTCCACGCGATCCACAGAGCACGAACCACCCGCCGATGGTGATGGAACAGCAACCGCCGCCGCCTTCCCATCGCTCGGCAGCGCCCGGACAGGGGAGTCGCAGCCTCCGCCCGACGCAGAGAAATCAGCCCCAAGGGCATCATGCTCCAGCCCCGCACTTACCCCCTCCATGCGAGCGCCGGCAGCCCCCAATCGCGCCGCTGCCAAGGGTGGGTAGCGTTGCCAGGAACGCCCCTGAGTCACCCCGAACAACGGCGAGAAGGAGAAGACCACGGGTGCCCCGATGAGGCGGGGGATTAGCAGGATTGGGGGTGGAGAGGATTGGATCGGCAATCAGAATCACGGATCCAGACTACGATCAACCCTAGGAAACCGCCAATCGCCCTAGCGACGCGAGAGCCTGGGGGAACATCTTTTCTCGGTGAAGGTACTATAAGTTTTAAGTTGGGGTGGAGCAACTTATGACTTATAAGTTGGGGTGACTTATAAATCGGGCCTGTTTGGCAAAATAAGTCACTTTTTTCATTTTTCAACTTATAAGTTGGTGACTTATTTGAAACCAAGCATGCCTAAAAAAAAGAGATGCTAGGTTTAGCTGCTGATGCCATCAACTTGAATTCCCCATACTCGCGTCCCGTATGCGGGCGTAGGATAAGATCTGCTATGATTCTTTCTTTCTTTCTGCGTGGTCAGGACGCCCAGCAAAGAAGCACCAGATATGAAATGCCATGATTCAATCAGCCCGCACAACTTGTAACGTAGGAAGATATCACTGCTCCAGTTTTCACATCCTTCGATCCCTTCTGGCCTCTGTTGTGCTTGTACGCTACCTGCTCTGGCATTAGCTAGATGCCATCACCTTTTATGGCTACTTTTTTTTTTCGGGTGAACCTTTTATGGCTACTTAATCAACTATATCTGTCAACCTAACTGGAAACTGGGAAGGATGGCTCTCACAAAGTCATACAGTAGTGGTACATCTTTCCTGGTCAAATTACTTTTGGGCATCGATCGCTTTCCGGAGGAGCTGCCTCCCCTCCATCCCAGCCCAGGACAAACCAGAGCCGCTAGCAGGTGCTTAATTAATTTGGCCAATCCAGGGAAGGAAGAGCTGTTTCTCATTAAACAATCCGCGTGATTGTGTAACTTAGCCCATAACGCAAAGCCAGGTTCTCAGCACTAAGTGAGTGCAAAAAAAAAAGGTTCTCAGCACTAAGCCCATGCAAAGATACGGTACATACATCGGACTACTGCATGCACGACCAGTCCTTTCCACGACCTCGGAAGCGGTCAATCCAATATCTTTCCCTCCCACAAGTCGGCCTTTCCCTCCGACAAATCGGCACGATGCGAGGGCAAAATTGACAAATTTAACCTAACGAACGAAATCAAATCATAGAATGAACTGCCCGTGAAACTATTTCACGTGATTGACCTTTTTGTGTGACGCCCGACATGAAGACGCCACACTACACTGTACAACACCTCACAGATAGGCGCTACATGCCTGGCCAGCGTCGCACCCATGTGATCCGAAAATTACTGAGTCAGTATGCAGCGCTTGAGAGCTAGGCGCCACACTATACAGTGTATCGTCTAGCTTCTAGGCGTTGCACTAGTGGTTGCTTCATTTTGTAGTGCAACCACTAGTGCAGCGCCTGAGAGCTAGGCGTCACACTATACAGTGCAGCGCCTAGCTCTTAGGCTCTGCACATTGACTTAGCAATTTTTAGGCAGTCCGGGATGCAACGCTGGCTAGGCGTGTAGCGTCTGTCTGCGAGGCGTTGCACAGTGTAGTGTGGCGCCTTCGTGTCAGGCGTCACACAAAAAGATCAGCCGCATGAAATAGTTTCACGGACAGTTCATTATTTGATTTGATTTCGTCCACATGTCAAATTTGCCTGCCAGAGCATGCGAGATGGGACATCCGCCGCCGCGCACGTACGTGCCGACCGGCACGGCACGGGGCCGACGCGGCAGGAAACACACCCGACCCAAGCCCAGAAGACGTTTACGTGTGGGGCGCACTCGTTGCGTTCGCCCACGGCGTCGGCGTGAGCGCGAGGTCGATCAGTCGGCGACGCAGCAGCGGAGGGAGTGCACCGCGGCGGGGTGTCTCTGGACGGGGGCAGGGAAACGTGGGGTTGGGGGAACGCAACGAGAGCCGACAGCCCAGGACCAGGACCAGGGTGCCGGCCGCGCGAGAGGAATCGCCGGGGCGGTGCCGCACGGTCGTGCTCGCGCCGAACCGCCTGCCGCCTGCCGTCCTCCTGGATCACCGCCCGGTCGTTCTCGTGCCAGTTTTGGCGCCGATCTATGCCGATACGGCATGTGCGGCCGCAACGGCGCACGCAGCGTTTGTGGACCGTGGCGAGCCGGCGCGTCACGCAGGCACCGTATTTTGCTCCGTGGATGCTGCCATGTTGGCGTCACGTGAGCAGCACCGGGGCGAAAGCAAGGTCTCTCGTGCCGTGTTTGGGGCTTCGGACCCCCTGTTTCTTGCCGTGTTCTGATAACGATGCGTAATCTGTCCCCGTCAGTCAGTGTTACGTACGCGAAAAACGCTCGTGGATTGCTTTACCGGCCGGGCCGACTCTTGGACGGACCGAGGGATGATGGCCTTTTCTCTTTTGTCACTCGCTGATTGCTTCCGCTCGCCGCCGGTAAGGCCACACGACCATCCGTCCAATTTAACCAAAGAACACCGCCCCAAAACTGTACAAGCACAGACAGCTATTGCTCGCTGACGGGAGGGAGCACTACTGGTTGGATGCCATGCTTTGGTCCGTGATGACTTGAGAACACGTCTGACAGCTCGGCGTGTCTGATACTTGTCCAATGTGGCAAGATTTCGCTCAAGAGACGTGCTTCGGAGCTACTACTAGCTGCTCCATCCAGAAAGTAAACATGATTATTGACCCTCATCATTCAAGACCAGCCGGCAGCAGGCAGCAGGCAGGAGGCATGGTCTGTCTACCCACGTAGAGTACACCTTGGCTTGCCGGGTCGACACAGGTGACAGGGTTTCGTGCCGGATTACCATAGCCAGCTCTCTCGTATACCGGCAACAGCTACTATAGTAGGAGTAGCACCCAATCCAATCCTCTATAGACGGCGCGTGCGAGTCGCCACATCCATCCATCCACTCCGCGGCGCAACTTGCCGTCCAGTCGCTCGCAGGCACGGCCCGTGAAGCGTGAAGAAACGGCGGCGGATCTTTCCGGGGACGTGGCTATGCCTGTGACGCATGCGCTGCGATCCAAAATGACCGAGGCCAACTACTAGGAAAACCGAAGCTGTTCGCGGCTTGCGACTTGCGAGTGCAGGGTGAGATGCACGGCACCGGCCAGCCGCAAAGCCGCTGTCCCCCTCGCCTGCCTTCCTGCATCCTCCATCCGTCCCAGTCCCACCACGAGTTATTTTTACCACGCACTTGCCTCCATAAATTTTTCTTCCCGGGTCACGTCAACTTGTTGCTGCAATTAGGTTAGGTTAGGCTAGTACCCCTACTAGCAGAGCACAGATTTTTTGTAGCTCGGGACGGATAACTCAGCATGGCATACGACGTACCACGATGCGCCCAATCTTTAATCTTTTCTCTAGAAACCAGAAACCAGAAAAGGAAATTAAAGGGGAAGGTCGGCTCCTTTCCGATCGTCGATGTCACTGTCACATCACACTTGTGTGAATATAAAAGCAGTTTCAGAAAACTGGCTGTTGTTTGTTATGTTGGCGAGTAGAACGGGGTTGCTTAGCCTTGCACACACAGACAGATATCCGGTTGGCGGCAGTGAATGAAGAGATAAAACCAGCCATTTCAGTTTGATCATACGGAGCAGTAGTAGTATCTATCCCAATAATTCGCACATCTTTTATGTGCCGGTATATTCCGCCAACTTGCAGTTGCTTTCAACAACTACTCCAAGTTGACCAACTGAATTCCGGAGAGAAAAGGGGAAAGATCGATCGAGGAATCCGTTGCTCACGCTCTCCGACGCATTTGTTAACGGAAAAACGAACATGACCTGAGGCTGAGGCACCTGGAAAACAGAGCAGAGCAGCCACTTGGGGTCTGGTTTCCTCTTCTTTAGACTAATGAAAACGAAGCAGAAACGGACAGAACTGAGTGCTATCATATCTGTTTTTATATATTATTGCAGAAACGGGATGAATACAAAAACCTCGTAATTGAATACGGAACCGATACTGCCGAAAACGAGCCCGGAACGAATATAAAGCAGACACGGAAAC
>NC_041387.1:413447809-413455487 GCF_002162155.2 Triticum dicoccoides
ACACAAAAACAAACATATTTAAGGAATTGTTAACATGGCTACATAATAATATCATTATGTTAGCAATTTAGCATAGTATTGTAGTAGTAGTGGACAATTGCGTATAGGGTCGAGCTGATTACATGTGTAGTAGTAGAAGTTGGGCCTCAGATGATCCATTCTACTGATTGTGTCATTTTGTGTTGTTTGGTGGTTGGGCTACAAAGCACCCATAGGTCTATAGTCAAAACGGAAATTTCATATTCACGGAAATGAAAAGCTCTGTTTCCATACCTATTCCACCAAGAAACACCGTTTCGTTTTTGTTTTCGTTTTCGCATAAAAAAAATCATGCTCACTTCCGTTTTTGCGAATTTTCATTTTCGCTTTTGTATTTCCTCTCCGTTGAAGAGTTTTCACTCCATTTTGATCCCTACTCTAGACTAGAGAAGGCACGTCCAGTTGAAGTGTTGATGAGAGCTGCTTAGCTGATTGCAGCATCATCTATCAGTAGGGCTCGATGATTCCGGTCAACTTTGAGCCGACCAAGTATGGGCGCTTCCCATAATGCAGGCGGCTGGGTAAGAATTTTCAGATCGAACTTGTGTCCAAGCCGAGTTGAGTGGAGTGATATAATACAGATAGATAGCTGGAATATTGCATCCTCAGAATACACAAGTCAACTCAGCCTTAAAAACTTATTAGCCTCTTATTGAGTGCAATACTAGATTTGGCCTGGCACACCCGGATAGATACGCACCAGGAGCGATCTCGTCCTTCCAAAAACTCGGTCATGCTGGTTCTCTTTTGCCTGCTGAAGACCTCGCTCTTTCTTTCGAGGAGGACGAAGGCATGTCACCGTATTTTTCTCCCTTCTTACCACGGAGTAAGTAACGGCAGAGCTCCTGCCTTTCAGTTGAAAATCATTCATCATAACCTCGGGCGACAATCCTGTCAGCACAAGTAGCATCGCTGTCTCTGTTTTCCGGTGACAAACTGACAATGCAATTTGATCCTGCTTTGATCGTAGAGGCGACAAACGCGGAAGCAAACTTTCTAGGCGTCTTTTCCTTTCCACTTTCAAAGTGCCGGTAGAACTTTGGGAAATAAAAAAAAAAACAGTTGCTTGACGAGCAGTCAATTCTCAGTCTGAGCTGATCACTTCCTCGATGCTCTTTCTCATTTTTTTTGTTGGAATGGCGCTCTTTTTCTCATTACTACCAGCTGATCCCGCCACACAAACTCTCCCTTGTCCAATCCAAGTATGCAATCCCTTTTTCTTCCGATAAAGAAAGAAAGAAAGATGTATACAACTCCTTGAGGAAAGAGAGATCAAAGCAGTGGCCTTGGTCCATGTGATTGTATATGTATGCATATATCCTTGGACAATTATTCGAGCTTACACACACAGATGAGAATGGATAAAGATTGCTTTGCGGAGTGTGGGATGAATCACTCGCACCACTGGCATGCATGCATGATGAGTGCATGATCAGCCGGCAGGGCACAAGAGAAAAAGTTCCAAATTTGGCATAGCATGTGGATCCACCGTAGTTTCAGAAAAGTAGAGGTTGCATGTTTGAGACGAAACCAGGGCATTTGATTTGGAGACAGGAAAATGCAACCCCTGTTTCTTGGTCTGTGCTCGACTCCGTCCTGTGTGGCCGGCAAGTGACCACGCCATATGTGTTGTGTGCACTGCACTCTGGTGAGGGTTCGCCGGAGCCAATCGGGCGCTGAAGATTCCCTTTAGTTTAATATAAGAAACATAAGGGGAAAGAAACATGTGTGGCCATCGAGAAAAGATATCACACTGACTGATTCATGCATCTACTACTGATCTCGCTTGGCAAGGGAGCAGATGAGAAGAGCAGCATCAGGCTGGGCTCCGTTCCTCCTGGGTGTCTCGAGGGCACACGGCCTTGTAGTGGTCGGGCAGACAGAGAAGAATGTGCACGGCACAGCGCATGCATGGATGAAAACAGAGCTGCCTGCCGGGAGACAGCAACCGGGTGCAGAAAAGCGTGCAGCAACTTGGGCGATCCGCAGCAGAGGCACCAGGGCTTTTTCAAGCGAGGGTTTGTGGCGAGGACAGGGTTGAATGGCTGAACGACTCTGACCTGCAACAACAGAAGGAGAACCAGATCCCTTCCCTTGATGAGGTGTTTTCACAAGAAAATGCATGCGAGTGAACAAAAGAACTCGCAACGGCGTCACCACCCGGAATTGGATGCCTTCTGAGGTCAGGTCAGGTAGTGCGCAAGCTGATCGGCGCAGCGCAATGCTAAAAGCCCGGTGATCGTTGCGTCAGCGACAGCATCTCTCTGTCTCGGATTTGGAGGTCACTCAGGGACCCCCATGTCGCAAGGAAACTCCATGAGGGGCCAAATGCACTGTTTTGACCCTTTTTTTTAACTTAAGCACGATTTGACCCTATGTGCAAAAACTTTTCGGATCTGACCCTTTTTCTACCGCCATTGTCTTTGGCGGCAGGGTAGCACCGTCTTTGGCGGTAGGGGCATGCACGTAATTATAAAAAGGGCATGCATGCAAATAAAAGATTCATTTTTTACACAAATGACCCTACCGCCATAGCCTATGGCGGTAGGGTAACACATCCTACCGCCATAGACTGTGGCGGTAGGGTCCTTTTTGTAAAAAACGAAGGTAACGATGTAGGTAAGTCCTACCGCCAAAGGCCTTGGCGGTAGGGTGTGTTATATCGCGCTAAACTAACAAAAAAGGGTCAAAACAGTGATTTTGGCCTCCATGAGGTTGCTGAATCTACAGTACAGCCAGCTGCCTACTGAGTGAAAGTTGAAGCTCCCAAAAGGCAATCGCCAATATAATCATGCAAACTGCAGAGAGTGACACCCATCGGGCCGAAATAATGCATTGGAGGGAGAGTCCAGGTTTGCTCATCGTCCGTCATGGGTTTTTATCGCTTCTTACATCTGGCCCACGGCCTGGACATGAACATCATCAGCCCAGTAAGCAGATCTATGCTAGTATTCAAGTTCACGTCCATAACAGTCGGTCATCAGAACATTCTTATCAAAAATGGAAGGGGTTTAATCATTATTGTTGACTACTAAAGTACATGGGCTCATTGCTCCGACCAATACCAGCCTCTCAAGCAATGAACAAATGAATATCCATGATTCCAGGAAACCCAAAATGGTGACAACTAACCAACCAATTCGGATGGGAGCCTATGTGTTTCACGGGCAGCCGGCCAATAGGGGAAGGTTGTGAATGCGCAGCAGCTTCGCAAATAGGCGGGTTACACCTGAGCCGACTGCAGATATGTTCGCTCGTAAAGGCCCATCACCTGATCAGCCACTGTCCACATTATGGCCTGACCAGGTGGAATCCTCATGAGCCTGGGAAGCAGGCCTTTCCACAGGGCTCGGAGGCCCTCTTCCGCGTGTATCGTCCGTATCGCATGGAACATGCCCTTGTACTTGATGTCCCCGGTCCTCCCTTGGGCCATCAGCCTGGTCTTCACCACGTCGAAAGGCCCGGTGCAGATCGGCCCTGCGGTTCCTGCAAGAAACCCAGAGACCATGGACTGCCATGGCTGGAGAACCTTGCCGTCCCCTTCATGCTTCTTCCAGAGAAGAATGTCTATCGTGTTCTTGGCTGTGAACATCGCAGCTTGGTTTGTACCGTTACGCATGACAGTTGGTGATGCTCCAGACCACAGACCAAAAATGCCTTCCTCACGAACAATTGTCTTTGCACAGTGTATGGGCCCTTTATATTTCAGCAGGTCCGTGCTTAGTCCTTTTTGTTGCTGCAATCTAATCTTTACCACCTGCATCCATCATATAGAAACATTACAGCAATTCCCTCAACAAAACAAGCTTGAAATAAGACATAATCACAGTGACAGAATGTACATTTCAGTTTTCCCTATGAATATGAGAAGGTACAGCAACACAAGTCAAAATTAATACTCCCTCCGTTCCTAAATATAAGACCTTTTAGAGATTCCATTGTGGACTACATATGTAGCCCACAGCGGAATCTCTAAAAGGTCCTATATTTAGGAACGGAGGGAGTATAATTTTTCTCTTTTCTTTTGTGGAATATCTAATACTACCTTCGTCCCAAAATATAAGACGTTTTTTCTGTTCAAATTGAACTGAGAAAACGTCTTATATTTTGGGACGGAGGTTAAGCAATGCTTGGTTGTCTTGGTGTAACACAGACTGATGATTCAACTATAGAACACTGCACTTCCAGTCAAAGATGAAAAAAGTGAATTTGAAAAAATATACAATGGTGTCTTTTGGTTTAAGTATCCATTTCAATACAGTTACAGTGTTGGAGTCTATTTTCACATAGTTTTGTAACTTCAAGCAACATCTACTGTAGTACTAATTAAGAGTATTTTCTTAATACTTCCATGCAGTATAATTAGGCAGGCACTCTACACGTAAACACCAGAGGAACCTCAGAACCAACATTCAAAATGCATCACTCATGTTATAAGATCAAGCTCCGCTTCCCTGTTACAATACCAAAAAAGCTGCGCCTTTTGTCCCAAACTAGGTAATGTTTGAATTCTGATCCTAGCACCTTATCATTCTAGTTTTCTAGTCCTTGCTGATAATACAATGCTACAACTGAGACTAAATATGTTTGGATTGTAGCTAGTGTGGTGCTGGGAGTGAAACATAAGCCGGTGGATTTGAATGATATTTTTTCTGGTTGGTTTAATGTTTCTGTAGGAAGAGACAGAAAGTTTCTTAAGATTGGTGTGGCTGCTATCTTCTGGGCCTTATGGTAAAACTAGGAATAAAATCATGTTTTCAATGTGTGCGCCGGGAGATCCCACCAATATAGTTCTATATGTTTGTCATTTCCTAACATCCTGGGCGCCCCTGCAGTAAGGTGGCTGTTGAGGTAGGGATGCCATAGACTGGCAATCTTGGCGCAGGAGGTGCATAGACGTTGGCATGGCTGGAATCCTACCACCATGGTACAGCAATGTAGTCGTCACTCCCTTTACTTCCTCGTGTCCATTGGTGCCTGTTCTGGATGATCTTCTGTCTAGCTTTTGATGTAAACAGCAACTCATCGTGTCTTTTATTCCTACCTGAATGTTATTTTCAGTTTGATCTTGTAGCTGCAGTGCTTTTAGCTTTGCAGGGTCTGGGTGGTTTGTATCCAGCCCTGGTTCTGGGTGGAGCGTGTGTGATACTTCTCTGATTTCTGAAATGAAATCAGGGCCGGTGGGCTCCATCCATCGGAAGAGAACAGCTGAAACTAAAGATGTCACAACTACCCACAGCATTCTCCCTCAAATGCACTTAATACTACCTCCGTACCAAAATATAAGACGTTTTGGTAGGCTAAAATGTCCTACCAAAACGTCTTATATTTTGTTAAGGAGGTAATAGCATTCTACTAGTGGACATAATTAACAAGAGGAGCAGGTGCCTCTGGGTCAAACGTGTTTGACAGCATTCTAATTGGCAGGGTAGGTAGACAAATGCCGCATCACTTCCTTGCGCATGTTACTAGCAGACCACAATTGGACCGCAAATCACAGAGCTTTCATGTTTTAATCCCAACGGACAGGTTGTCAGAAATGTATCAACATCATGCACAAACAATATTAAATAGCTGCCGGGATCTGGTTTATGTTTTCGTTATTTTTTTATACACATGAACGACGCAACCAACCTTTACATCGATAAACTACACTTTAAGATCCCAGCAAGGAATCATCTAGAGCTGTCCAAATTATATACGAATACAAAATGTGAACACATTGTACTCACGGAAAGCAAGCACGAACGATCTGGGAACTCATAGAAATAATCCTATTGTATACATACAAGAAGTAAGAAGTAAGAAGAGAGATGTGCAATCTGACCTCGAATGGGGTAACGATGATGAGGGCCTCGAGGACGCCGGCGCCGAAGCCGGAGGCGAGGCGGCCCTGCGCGGAGACCTTGCCGGTGACGGGGTCCTTGAAGGCGGACTGCAGCATGGCATTGGAGCCGAGGCGGAGCGCGTACTTGAGCGTGAGGTGGGTGGCGAAGGGCGTGAGCCCCTTCCAGAGCGCCGGCACGCCCTCGGCGCGCGCGACGGTGGTGCCGCAGTGCGCGATGCCGCGGTAGACCCCCGCGCGGTCGAGCTGCAGCCTCGTCTTGACGACGTCGATGGGCTGCAGGCAGCACGCCTCCATCACGCCGCCGAGCGACCCCGCCGCCGCCTTGACGTAGGGCGGGATCGGCGCCCTGCCCCCGCCGCTGCGTGGCTCGTCGGCCCGCGCCGGCGGCGAGGGCGGGGGCGGGGACGGGGGTGAGGCCATTCGGGACGCGGCGTGGGCCGATAGGCGGGCCTTAGCGGGTGGCAGGCGCGGCGGAGAAGAGGGTCTTGGATTGTTCCTCCGTTGCTCTTTTTCACCCACTTTTCTGCGGGCGATCCGAAAAGGAGCGGCGCTGGTTATATGGAATCGGCGAGACAGGAACGAAGAAGGGCACGTACTTGTCCCGGGACACGTCAGCCGTCAGGGTTTGGTCTATGATGAGAATGGAAAATGGTCCCACCTGGCCCAGCGCGTCGTTGCGGAAGGTAACTGTTTTTTTAACACAGTACAAACACAAGCGCTCATATACACGCGCATACACTCACCCCTATGAGGGCATGTACAATGGTTCTATCTTAACAATGCCACGTAGGATAAATGATGAGGTGGAGGAGAGAGAAATTATAAGAAAAGGCTTGTCTTCTCTTAATTAAGAGAAGGCAAGAGATGATCTCTTAGCACAATATGTTTCACCACGTTTTTAGGAATAACTAGTTATTGAAGATAAGGCTAAGAGATGACCCATTGTAGACATGTTTTTTTGTCATCTCTAAATAACATGCAAGATTTAAGATAAGACTACCTTATCAACCATTGTACATGCCCTGAACGCACACACGCACACCCTACCCCTATGAGCACCTCCGGAAGACTGAGCCGGCATATCATCTTGAAATTTACGAAGTCACCGTAGGCACCTCGTCGTCGACGGAAACGTCTCCCCCCACTAAATGCGCATCGTCGAAAATCCTGAAATAAATTCAGGAATAAATGCGAGCACCAGGACTTGAACCCTGGTGGGCTGGGGATACCACAGTCCCTCTAACCATCCAACCATAGGTTGGTTCGCCGGAAGGTAACTGTTGGTTGGCGGCACCAATTCGGTAATTTGGTGGAGCTCTTAGGCCGACCCCATCCTGTCTGCCCGCGTCCGTTTGGGGGTAAACGGACAAAGCAGACATTCCAACGCAGGGCCATAAACAGACTGGCGTCCGTTTTCTGTCCGCTTTCGACCCATTCCCGGCCCAATTTTGGGCTGAGTTTGCAGCCGAACGGACACGCGCGGACGCGAGTGGCGCGTGCCCTTGTCCTGCCCTGGCCCGCCCGTCGGGGAGACAGACCCCCTTTTCTCTTCTTCTACCTCCTTTCGCGCCCCGACATTGCCGCCGCCACCACCCTCCCCGTCCGCATCGTCTTCCACAAGGGTCGTCCCAACCAGGACCAAACCAAGCCATAGCTGTTTTCGCACCGGCTTTCCGGAAAGCATTTGGCCGGCGTTCTCCTTGTTGCCGGTGGGAGAGAAACTATAGCCGCCGGTGTCGCCCGTCATCCCCAACCTCTTCCGGTCAGCCGTTCATTACCGCAGGGCGCCCT
>NC_041387.1:413455705-413526131 GCF_002162155.2 Triticum dicoccoides
CTTGCTCTGCTGCCCGCGTGGGGAGTAGGACGTGCACTATCCGGACGTTCCCCCAACACGACCGCATGGCGTTCGACAGATTGCTCACAAGGTAGAATGGATAGTGGTGATGAGTTTTTCTTTCACAACTTCATTTGGTCATCGGATGATTCATCCTCGGACGATGAAGAGCTGGTGGCTGCGTTGGTCGTACATGAACACATTAGTAGGAAGCGGCCTCGGTACAGGGGATCAATCCCCGACCATGCTCCGGCCTTGAACCACAATAGAGAGAAAGGCCACACCCTT
This sequence comes from Triticum dicoccoides, assembly GCF_002162155.2. Taxonomy (NCBI): domain Eukaryota; kingdom Viridiplantae; phylum Streptophyta; class Magnoliopsida; order Poales; family Poaceae; genus Triticum; species Triticum dicoccoides. The sequence goes on from NC_041387.1 coordinate 413,455,994, forward strand.
CTCTCCCGATTACTTTAAGGATGGTGCACTCTTCAGGCCACATCAATTTCATCGTCGATTCCAAATGAGAAGGCATGTGCTCAATCGTATTCGCGAGGGAGTGGTCACGCATGACCTATACTTTGAGTGCAAAGAGGATGCCCTAGGAAAGCTTGGTTTCTCTTCATACCAGAAATGCACTACGACTATCTGCATGCTTGCATATGAAATTCCTGGTGATCTTATGGGTGAGTATGTTCGTATGAGTGAGTCCACATGTCTCCTCTCAATGTATAGTTTTTGCCTGGCCGTGGCGGAAGTGTTCGTCCCCGAGTACCTTAGAGAGCCAATTGTCGCTGATACAGAGAGGTTGTTGGCGATCAATGCCGAGAGGGGCTTTCCGGGCATGCTTGGTAGTATGAATTGTATGCACTAGAAGTGGAAGAACTGTCCATTTGCTTGGCAGGGGCAGTACAAGGGGCATGTGAAAGGTGCCACTATTATACTTGAAGGTGTGGCTTCACAAGATCTCTGGATATGGCATTCTTTCTTCGACATGACTGGTTCTTAGAATGATATTAGTGTTCTTCAGCGGTCTTCGGTGTTTGCAAGGCTTGCAGAATGGCACTCCCCAGAGGTCAACTTTGAGGTCAATGGCCACCATTACAACAAGGGATATTACCTAGCTGACGGCATATATCCTCAGTGGCCCACTCTTGTGAAGACCATACCCAATCCACAAGGAGAGAAGAGACAGATGTTTGCCCAAATGCAGGAGAGTGCTAGGAAGGATGTGGAGCGTGCTTTCGATGTGCTTCAGTCTCGACGGGGTATCATTCGTAACCCTACATTGACATGGAGCACGGAGAAGCTTTGGGAGGTGATGTCTGCTTGTGTGATCATGCACAACATGATCGTGGAGGATGAACACGATGATAGCATCTACGACAAAGGGTTTGATTTCTAGGGTGTAAATGTTGAGCCCGAGCATGCACCTCCTGCAACCTTTGAACAGTTTGTCGTGTTTCATCGGGAATTGCGTGATTGGCATACTCATTTCCAGCTCCAGGATGACTTGGTTGAGCATATGTGGACTCACATTGGCAACCAGTAGATATATCAGTTTAATTTATTTTCATGCAAACAAATTTCGATAGGGTTGTAAGACTATTTGATATTGTTTTCTTTTGATTGGGTTGTAAGACTATTTTCGGATGTATAATAATTTGCTATGTTTGATTTGAACCATTTTCATATGCATCATTTTAGTGTGCTGGTTGAACGAACGAGATGTGGTCGCGCGTTGGGCGCACGACCGCCGCATCCAGAAATCCGGGCGGACACGACCCCATTGCCACCACCAAATGGACGAAAAGCAGACGAAACGGGTGTTCCTTTGGGGTCATGCATTGGAGTTGGCCTGGGAGCCTCAGAGGTGTGCCACACCCACAAGGCCCGAGGTTGCTATTTCAATTAATTTGTGGTCCTTGTGTGGCTAATCGTCGGACCGTCGCTATTGGTTCCCTCGGCGGATAATCGTCGAACCGTCGCTATTCCCATTAATTTGCTTTTATGGGGGTCTGTTTTCGGACGATTTGTGGATTTCTCTAGACGGGTAATTTAGTAGAGACAAGCGAGCAGTTCTCCTCTCTTTCACCCACATTTTTAGAAAAAATGTGTAAAATTAGCTCAAATAAGATATGTTTGCACTTCTTTCTCTTTTACCGAATAACACGTAAATCTATTGACCAAATCAGTAGTAAAAATAGGCCAAATAAACTACAATTATATTGAAGTCCTCAAAGTCGACCTCGACCATTGTCTTCCTTTCAAAGCGGCGAATGGCGCACCATCCAACCACTCAAACGTTGGGGTCAACCTAACATTGTTGACCCCGGTCCTATGGGATCATTGTCATTGAGAAGTAGCATCACAACCAAAAGAACTGCATATTCGAGTGCCCGACCTTCATTAAATCTGGTAGTTCTCATTGTGGGCGCACTGACATGACGGAGATGAGGCCACAGGACCTAACTGCGAAGGAAGTCACCGCCACGCCGGGAAACCCTGAAAACTATAGTCTCACCTCTAGAGTGGACGATAGAAATTTACATCCACAAACCATCAACGATATCACAAACAACACTGTCAAGATGTAAAGGTCTAAGGAGGAATAATTCTCCAAGAATGTGTCACTGCTGCTACTTCTTGAGCTTGCGTTGGTTTTTCCCTTGAAGAGGAAAGGGTGATGCAACAAAGTAGAGATACATATTTCCCTCAGTTAAGAACCAAGGTATCAATCCAGTAGGAGACACACAAGTCTCCAATGATAGCACCTACACAAACAAACAAATACTTGCACCCAACGCGATAAAGGGGTTGTCAATCCCTTCACGGTTACTTGCAAGGATGAGATATGATAGAGATAGGTATAAAAATAAAAAGAAGTGGAAAATAAAGTAAAAGTAAATAAATTGTAGCAAGGTATTTTTGGGTTTTTGGTTTTATAGATCTGGAAATAATATGATAAAAATAGACCCTGAGGCCATAGTTTTCACTACATGCTTCTCTCTTGAAAGAACGCATACGGTGGGTAAAGAAATTACTATTGAGCAATTGATAGAAAAACGCAAAGTTATGACGATATCTAAGGCAATGATCATGAATATAGACATCATGTCTGTGACAAGTAGACCGAAATGATTTTGCATCTACTAGTATTACTCCACACATCGACCGCCATCCAGCATGCATCTAGTGTAATAAGTTAACAAGAACAAAGTAATGCCTTAAGCAAGTTGACATGTTGTAGAGGGATAGATCCAATCAATATGAAATAAACCCCATCTTTTTATCCTTAATGGCAACAATACAAATATGTGCCTCTCTACCCCTTCTGTCACTGGGTGAGGACATCGCAAGATTGAATCCAAAACAAAGCACCTCTCCCATTGCAAGAAAAATCAATCTAGTTAGCCAAACCAAATCAATAGATCGGAGAGAAATACAAAACTATCTTAGTCATGCATAAAAGAGTTCAGAGAAGACTCAAATAATATTCATAGATAATCTGATCATAAATCCACAATTCATCGGATCTCAACAAATGCACCGCAAAAGAAGATTACATCGAATAGAAAGAACATCAAGAAGAACATTATATTGAGGATCGAAGAGAGAGAAGAAGCCATCTAGCTACTAGTTATGGACCCGTAGGTCTGTGGTAAACTACTCACACATCGTCGGATGGGCAACAAGGTTGATGTAGAAGCCCTCCATGATCGAATCCCCTCGGGCAGAGTACCGGAAAAGGCCCCAAGATGGGATCTCACAAGGACAGAAGCTTACGGTGGTGGAAAAATATTTTTGATGTGTCCACTGGTATACGGGGAATATTTGGGTATTTATGGAGCTAAGATTAGGGTTGGAGGAGCCACGGGGGGCCCATAAGCTCATAGGCTTCAAGCAAGCTTGATAGCTGTTGTTATAAGAGAGTTCAACATAAGGGAGAGATTCTTCCCACTTCTTGCTGAATGAGATGACACAAGCCCTACGCATGTCTTCAAGAATTTGATTGACTCGCTCAGCATGGCCTTGGGATTGGGGATGATAAGCAGCGCTCTTGGTTATATAAGTTCACATTGCCACTTGGAAACTATCCCATAACTTCAAGGTGAATATACTACCACGGTCTAAACTGATCCCCTTCGGAATGGCATGGAGGGTTACAATTCTAGAGATATACAAGTTTTCTAATTGACTAGCAGTGATTGTCTCCTTGACTAGCAGAAAGTGTGCGACTTTCGCAACCTATTCGCTGACGACAAAGATAGCATCGTTACCCTTTTGTGACTTGGTAAGGCCAGTGACGAAGTCCATCCAAATCTTATCCCATTTCCATTCAGGAATAGGGAGTGGTTGCAGAAGTCTAGCCGGTTCCTGATGCTCTGCTTTGACACGACGGCAAACGTCACATTCTTTAATATATCGAGCAATGTCTTGCTTCATCTTAGACCACCAGTACTTCTGATGAATGTCTAGGTATATCTTACTTCCTGGATGAATAGAGAGAGGGGTGTCATGTGCTTCTTTCATCACCTTCTCTGTCATAAGTTTGAAACGGGGAACCACAATACGATTTCTGAAGTACAAAGTTCCACTTTAGCAAGCGAGAAATCTCTGGCTTTCTCTAGATCAAGAACTTGTTTCATCTGATCAACTTTAGCATCTTTGGCTTGCCTAGACTTAATAGCTTTCAAAAGAGTTGGTTCTAGAACAAGGTTATTCAGAGGCGAGCATGGTTGGGGTAAAAAATTCCCTATGACCCGCCTCAAGACCGAGCCGAGCATGGGTCGAGGATGGGCCGTCCATGATGGTCAGTGTTTGGATCAGGTCTAGCATTTCGTCTAGCAGGGCGAGATTAGTTGGATCGGTATCTCGGATTCCTTCAGAGTCAACCTCCGGTATGATGGTGCGAGGGGGGAGTCCAGCCAGGGTTGACTCCTGATGTTCGGATGCTGATGCCGCTTCCAGACTTGAAGCTGGATCCGAGATAAGAGAGGCGAGTCAGGCCGGAATTAACTCCCGATCTTCAGACATAGAGGTCGAATTCGGGATTGAAGATGGATCCAAGGTAAGAGGAGTTAGGGAGACGAGTCCAACCAGGGTTGACTCCTGGTCATCGGTCGTCGAATTCACATCTAGGCTTGAAGCCAGATCCGAGGTAAGGGCCGACCCAGGGATTGGGTCGTAAGGAGAGCCCGAAGTCAAGGCTTCGGGGTTTTCGGGCACCTCAGCCAAAGCTGAGAACCCGACAAAGACCAGGTCGCCCCGAGCATCGGCAATGTACTCTAGGTTACCAAACCTGATCTGATGCTCAGGGGCGAAGCTGTTGACCTGGTCTAGGTGACCAGCCGAGTTAGCATGCAGAACAATGCTGCTGAAAGCAAAAAGTTGGCCGGGGACGAAGATGTCCCCGGCGTTGATGCCATATCCGATAATCAGGCGAGCCATCGATCCTCTGGCGATCCAACAGCGGAACTCTCAATGAAAGCACCAATGCCAGCGACAAAACTGATAGATCTCGGATAGGGGGTCCCGAATTGTGGATCTTGGAGCAACGGAGAACAAGGGATGAAGGACACTATGTTTACCCAGGTTCGAGCCCTCTCTGGGAGGTAAAACCCTGCGTCCTGCTTGATTATATTGAAGTGTATAAGATGATTACATAGTCGATCTACAACGAGATCAGATGTACTAAATCCTAGGTGAGTAGGATGATGGTTGTTCTTCCAGCCTCTACGGACTAAACCATCTGGTTTACATAGACACCAGGGTACTAGGGTTACACATGGTCGGTTACAAGGAAGGAATAAACATGCCGATTCTTCTTATCTTGACTTGGAGGAAACACCAAGGCATTGAAGATATCCTGTCCAGATACGGAGTCGATGATAACCCACAAGTATAGGGGATCACAACAGTTTTCGAGGGTAGAGTATTCAACCCAAATTTATTGATTCGACACAAGGGGAGCCAAAGAATATTCTCAAGTATTAGCAGTTGAGTTGTCAATTCAACCACATATGGATAACTTAGTATCTGCAGCAAAGTATTTAGTAGCAAAGTAATATGGAAGTAATGGTAACAGTGGCAAAAGTAACAGTAGCCGTTTTGTAGTAATTGTAACAGTGGTGACGACAAAGTAACTAAGCAAAGAACAATATGTGAAAAGCTCGTAGGCATTGGATCAGTGATGGATAATTATGTCGGATGCAATTCCTCATGTAATAGTTATAACATAGGGTGACACAGAACTAGCTCCAGTTCATCAATGTAATGTAGGCATGTATTCCGAATATAGTCATACGTGCTTATGGAAAAGAACTTGCATGACATCTTTTGTCCTGCCCTCCCACGGCAGCGGGGTCCTATTGGAAACTAACGTGTATTAAGGCCTCCTTTTAATAGAGTACCGGACCAAAGCATTAACACTTAGTGAATACATGAACTCCTCAAACTACGGTCATCACCGGTAAGTATCCCAATTATTGTCACTTCGGGGTTAATGGATCATAACACATAATAGGTGACTATAGACTTGCAAGATAGGATCAAGAACTCACATATATTCATGAAAACATAATAGGTTCAGATCTGAAATCATGTCACTCGGGCCCTAGTGACAAGCATTAAGCATAGCAAAGTCATAGCAACATCAATCTTAGAACATAGTGGATACTAGGGATCAAACTCTATCAAAACTAACTCGATTACATGGTAAATATCATCCAACCCATCACCATCCAACAAGCCTACGATGGAATTACTCATGCATGGCGGTGAGCATCATGAAATTGGTGATGTAGGATGGTTGATGATGACGACGGCAATAGATTCCCCTCTCCAGAGCCCCGAACGGACTCCAGATTAGCCCTCCCGAGAGAGTTTAGGGCTTGGCGGCGGCTCCGTATCGTAAAACGTGATGAATCCTTCTCTCTGATTTTTTTCTCCCCGAACGTGAATATATGGAGTTGGAGTTGAGGTCGGTGGAGCTCTAGGGGGCCCACGAGGCAGGGGGCGCGCCCTAGGGGGGGGGCCCACCCTCGTGGACAGGGTGTGGGCCCCTTGACATTGATTCTTTCGCCAATATTTTTTATTAAATCCAAAAATTTGCTCTATGAATTTTCAGGTCATTCCGAGAACTTTTATTTCTGCACAAAAATAAAACCATGTGAGTTCTGCTGAAAACAGCGTCAGTCCAGGTTAGTTCCATTCAAATCATGCAAGTTAGAGTCCAAAACAAGGGCAAAAGTGTTTGGAAAAGTAGATACGACGAAGACGTATCAACTCCCCCAAGCTTAAACCTTTGCTTGTCCTCAAGCAGTTCAGTTGACAAACTAAAAGTGATAAAGAAAAACTTTTACAAACTCTGTTTGCTCTTGTTGTTGCAAATATGTAAAGCCATCATTCAAGTTTTCAGCAAAGATTATGAACTAACCTTATTCACAATAACACTTAGGTCTCATGTTTACTCATATGAATGTCATAATCAACTAGCGAGCAATAATAATAAATCTCGGATGACAACACTTTCTCAAGACAATCATAATATGATATAATAAGATGGTATCTCGCTAGCCCTTTCTGAGATTGCAAAACATAAATGCAGAGCACCTCTGAAGATCAAGGACTGACTAAACATTGTAATTCATGGTAAAAGAGATCCAGTCATAGTCATACTCAATATAAATTAATAGTAATGCATGTAAATGACAGCGGTGCTCTCCAGCGGGTGCTTTTTAATAAGAGGATGATGAGTCAACATAAAAGTAAAATAGATAGTCCCTTCGCAAAGGGAAGCAGGGATTTGTAGAGGTGCCAGAGCTCGATTTTAAAATATAGATAAATAACATTTTGAGTGGTATACTTTCATTGTCAACATAAAAGCTGAGAGATCTCGATATCTTCCATGCTACACACATTATAGGCGGTTCCCAAACAGAATGGTAAAGTTTATACTCCCCCACCACCAACAATCATCAATCCATGGCTTGCCCGAAACAACGGGTGCCTCCAACTAACAACAATCCCGGGGGAGTTTTGTTTGCAATTATTTTGATTTGAGCGTGGGACTGGGCATCCTGGTTACTGGCCATTTTCTCGTGAGTGAGGAGCGGAGTCCACTCCTCTTGAGAATAACCCACCTAGCATGGAAGATACAGACAACCCTAGTTGATACATGAGTTGTTCGAGCATACAAAACATAATTTCATTTGAAGGTTTAGAGTTTGGCACATACAAATTTACTTGGAATGGCAGGTAGATACCGCATATAGGAAGGTATGGTGGACTCATATGGAATAACTTTGGGGTTTATGGAAGTGGATGCACAAGCAGTATTCCCGCTTAGTACAACTGAAGGCTAGAAAGAGACTGGGAAGCGACCAACTAGAGAGCGACAACAGTCATGAACATGCATTAAAATTAATGGACACTGAGTGCAAGCATGAGTAGGATATAATCCACCATGAACATAAATATCGTGGAGGCTATGTTGATTTTGTTTCAACTACATGCGTGAACATGTGCCAAGTCAAGTCACTCGAATCATTCAAAGGAGGATACCACCCTATCATACCATATCACAACCATTTTAATAGCATGTTGGCACTCAAGGTAAACCATTATAAACTCCTAGCTAATTAAGCATGACATAAGCAACTATAATCTCTAATTATCATTGCAAACATGTTTATTCATAATAGGTTGAATCAGGAACGATGTACTAATCATATTTACAAAAACAAGATAGGTCGAGTTCATACCAGCTTCTCTCATCTCAATCAGTCCATCATATATCGTCATTATTGTCTTTCACTTGCACGACCGAACGGTGTGTATAATAATAATAGTGCACGTGCATTGGACTAAGCTAGAATCTACAAGCATTCAATTCAAGGGAGAAGACAAGGTAATATGGGCTCTTTGTTATATCAACGATAATTCATATGAGAGCCACTCAACATTTTCATCATGGTCTTCTCCTCTGGACCCCCAAGGAAAAGAAAAGAAATAAAACTATCTACATGGGAAAGCTCCCAACAAGCAAAAGAAGAACGACAAATCTTTTTGGATTTTCTTTTAATTACTACTACAAGCATGGAAAGTAAACTAGCTAAAACCTACAACTAATTTTTTTCTTGTTTTTTCTTAAGGTTATTTAAACACACAAGAAGAAAGCAAGAAAAGGAAATAAACTAGCATGGATAGTACAATGAAAAAAGTATGAGCACTGACAACTAGAATGAGTGTGTGAACATGAATGTAATGTGGGTGAGAAATACGTACTCCCCCAAGCTTAGGATTTTGGCCTAAGTTGGTCTATGCCCATGGATCAAAGCTACTCTCTCCGGTGTACTGAGGAGTGTCATCTGAGTACCACTGTCTGGCAATCTCCTCCGGATCCCACTGGTAAAAGGACTATTGATAAGGGTCAAGTGGTGGTTCCGACTCAGGCTCTGGAGCTGGTGTGTGGCTTCGGTATGCGTAAACGGCCTCCGGCAAGATGAGGTACGTGCCTGAAGATAAGTCAAACAAAGAGGGTGCAGGCAAGATAATAGTCTCACTGTGAGTTTTATTAAATCTCAAATTATACTTAAGCATCATCTCATTATTTTTAACAATAAATTCATGTGCTACCATACTCTTATAATCTAGAAAAATAGGGGGTAGCAATTTTTCCTCTTTCTCAAAATGCCTAATTGGTATCTTAAAGTGTTTAGCAAGGCATGAAGCATAGATGCCTCCAAAGATGGTGCCCTTTGTACGGTTCAGACTTAACTGTTTAGCAATAATTGCGCCTAAACTACCAGTGTTATCACGATACAAAGCGTGGCACAAAATGACAATATTAGGGACACTAAGGTTTCCACAGTTCCTGCGACCAATTAAGCATCTACTAGCAAATATTGCAAAGTAACGTATGACAGGAAAGTGTATGGTAGTAATTCTTGCATCGAAAACCTTCCTCGTTTCCCCTACAGTAATCATATCAATGAATCCATCCACATCTCTACGATGTGCTTCCTCTATGCTGCCCTCGAAGGGTATCTTGCAAACCACACAAAAATCACATAGTGACATCTCCCTAACCTCATCATATAAATGAAACTCCACTGAAGGTGGTGATTTCTTAGCATGAAAGTAAAATTTTTGCACGAAAGTATTAGTGAGTAGGAGATACTGATCGAGCTGGTCGTGGAGGAAGTCGGTGAGGCCTGCATTATCAGCTAAAGAATAAAAATCATCATGAATCCTGGCTGCTCTCAAGAACTCATCACGAGGCCATTCGCACGGACAAACCTCCGCGACGCGAGGGAGATTATATTTGGGCCTTTTATTCTCCTTATTTTGTTTATCATTCGAGCTTTGGCTAGAAGAGCCCCTCAAAAATCTCTTCATCATTTTCTGAAATTTTCTGAAATTTTTAGTAACTCGAAATAAAAGTGAACCAAACTCAACAAGATTGTTAGCAACTACTCCCACAAGTGCCTAGAGACTATATCATGCATTAAAACTACTTCAGACCAAATAAATTTGACATGCAAGCTCAAGAACAGGGTCCTCTCAGCAGCAAAAATTTGCAATGAATAAAGTACTAGAACAAAAACTAATTGGACCATTGGAGGAGTCACATACCAAAGAACAATCCCCAAAGCAGTTTTGTGAGTGGAGCTTTGAGCAAGGAGATCAAAAATGGCAGCAAGATGAGCTAGAACTTGTGCTTGAGCTGGTTGATGATTTTTTTGGGAGGAACAAGAAGAGTGTGGGTGCAGGAATAAGTGGAGGGGGCCACCAGGGGCCCACGAGGCAGGGGGCGCGCCCCAGGGGGGTGGGCGCGCCCTGGACCCTCGTGGTTAGGTGCCTGCTCCCCCTGCTGTGTTCTCAGTGCTGTAGCGACCCGACCTCAAACGGTCAAGTCTCTGTGCTTAAGTGTCATCCCTGGATCGGTATGCTGACACACACATTACTCGAGGATTTATAACAGAGGTAAATCACATGTATAAAATAACGTAAATTCTATTACCTCAATCCAAATAGCGGAAGAAACAACAAGGTTGTGGATTCCCATCAACACCAATGGCAAAGTTGAGTGTAGAAATCATAACCCTAATGTATCACTTACTCATCGTAAGATTCCTGCAACATGAGACGTTGCAGCTGAAAGTGCAACTATCCCTAGGTGGTTTTGGTAATTCCTAACAACATATAGCTTATTGAGCTAATACTATTCCAAGACAAACATTTCAGGAAAAGCTAAATGAATGGCATGGCATGGATGAGGAAAGTGGATCCCTCAAAATTCTAAGGATATAAGGATTGTCTCAAGCTCAAAAGCTGAAGACTCTACATTTTACATTTTAGTGATCCAAGATCACATTGAGTCTATAGGAAAAGCCAATACTATCAAGGAGGGATGAGGTGTTGCTTAATGAGTTTCTTGCTCCACAATGCTTAGTGATATGCTCCAAAAACCCTCAATTACTTTCCCATATCCACATATGATCTAAACCTAAAGTCAAACTCGGCCCCACCAATTCTTTCTATCCGGCGCCACCGAGTTCAGATGTCATAGCCACTGCCACAAACCATAGGCAAATTGGTCTCACCGATAGGGATCTCGGTCTCACCGAGATGGGATTGTAATCTCTCTGTTTCCCTTCGTAACGTTTCGGTCTAACCGAAGTGAGCGATCGGTCCCACCGAGATTGCAGTGTAAACTCTATGTTTCCCTTTTGTAACATTTCGGTCCCACCGAAATGAGCGAACCGGTCCCACCGAGTTTACCTGACCAACTCTCTGGTTAGCTTATTACCAAAATCGGTCTCACCGAGTTTGTGTAATCGGTCTCACCGAGATTACGTTATGCCCTAACCCTAACCATATCGGTCCTACCGAGTTGCATGTCGGTCCCACTGAAAATCACTAACGGTCACTAGGTTTACTAAATCAGTCTGACTGAGTTTGTTGATTCGGTCTGACCGAGTTTTAGATTTTGTGTGGAGGCTATATATACCCCTCCACCTCCTCTTCATTCGTGGAGAGAGCCATCAGAACGAACCTACACTTCCAACTTACCATTTCTGAGAGAGAACTACCTACTCATGTGTTGAGGCCAAGATATTCCATTCCTACTATATGAATCTTGATCTCTAGCCTTCCCCAAGTTGCTTTCCACTCAAATCTTCTTTCCACCAGATCCAAATCCTGTGAGAGAGAGTTGAGTGTTGGGGAGACTATCATTTGAAGCACAAGATCAAGGAGTTCATCATCAACACACCATTTTTTACTTCTTGGAGAGTGGTGTCTCCTAGATTGGCTAGGTGTCACTTGGGAGCCTCCGAAAAGATTGTGGAGTTGAACCAAGGAGTTTGTAAGGGCAAGGAGATCGCCTACTTCGTGAAGATCTACCGCTAGTGAGGCAATTCCTTCATGGGCGACGGCCATGGTGGGATAGACAAGGTTGCTTCTTCGTGGACCCTTCGTGGGTGGAGCCCTCCGTGGACTCGTGCAACCATTACCCTTCGTGGGTTGAAGTATCCATCAACGTGTATGTACGATAGCACCACCTATCGGAACCACGGCTCAAAAATCACCTTGTCTCCAAATTGTGTTTGAAATCTCCAAACCCTTCCCTTTACATTCTTGCAAGTTGCATGCTTTACTTTCCGCTGCTCATATACTCTTTGCATGCTTGCTTGAATTGTGGGAAGATTGCTTGACTTGTGCTAAGATAGCTAAAATCTGCCAAAGACTAAAACTGGGAAAATGTTAAGTTTTTAATTGGTCAAGTAGTCTAATCACCCCCTCTAGACTTACTTCAAGATCCTACAAGTGGTATCAGAGCTTTGGTCTCCATTTGCTTTGATTTCCATAGCTTTTGGTGGTCATAGCCTTGGTTTCACAACCTAGGAGAGTATGGCGTCTAGTGAGGGAAATTATCACCGTAGAGGTCCTTACTTTGATGGTACTAATTTTGCTAGTTGGAAGCATAAGATGAAAATGCATATTCTCGGACATAACCCTGCCGTTTGGGCTATTATGTGTATTGGCTTGCAAGGTGAATTCTTTGATGGGAGGGAACCAAACCGTGAAGCTAGCACGGAAGAGTTGAAGACGCTGCAATACAATGCTCAAGCTTGTGATATCCTCTTCAACGGATTGTGCCCCGAAGAATTCAACAAAATCAGCCGTCTTGAGAATGCAAAGGAAATATGGGATACTTTGATTGATATGCATGAAGGTACTGACTCCGTCAAGGAATCCAAATTGGATGTGCTCCAAAGTCAACTTGACAAGTTCAAAATGAAGGATGGTGAAGGTGTCGCTGAAATGTACTCTAAGCTTGCTCTTATCACAAATGAGATTGCGGGTTTAGGAAGTGAAGAGATGACCGAAAAATTCATCATCAAGAAGATCCTAAGAGCATTGGATAGAAAATATGATACCATGTGCACATTGATCCAAATGATGCCCAATTACAAGAATCTTAAGCCAACAAAAGTCATTGGAAGAATTGTTGCTCATGAGATGTCACTGAAGGATAAGGAGGAACTTCACAACAAGTCAAGTGGTGCTTACAAAGCCTCATGTGAAGCCCCTACATTATCAAGTGAGAAACAAACCTTCAATGAAGAATTGAGCTTAATGGTGAAGAACTTCAACAAATTCTACAAGAGTAGAAGCAAAGAGAGAAGCTCCAAGTCAAGGTCCTACAATGACAAAAGATCTTCCAGTCGAGAGCGCAATTGCTACAATTGTGGGATACCCGGACACTATTCCAATGAGTGTACGACACCCTACAAAAGAAGAGAAGATTCTCCCAAGAGAAGAAGTAGAAGTGAAGAATCACCGCCAAGAGAGAGGAGGAGTAGAGATGATCGTTATGAACAAAGAACATCCCGGAGAAGCAGGATTCAGAAAGGAAGGACAAGTCATCAAAGAGCTACACAAAACGAAGACATCAAGCTCATGTTGGTGAATGGGTATCCGGTTCTGACTCTAAACATCACTCCGAGAGAAGCTATCACTCCGACTCCGAACATACTCAAGATGAAGGTGTTGCCGGTCTAGCACTTGTGTCAACCAACTCCTACGACATATTTGATTCACCAAATGAAGGACTTGGAAGATGCTTCATGGCTAAAGGCCCTAAGGTAACACATCCCGAGTATGTTGATTTCAATAGTGATGAAGATGACTTGTTAGGTGATGATGATTTACTTATTGACAACTCTAGTGATGAATACTACGATGAAACGTCAATTAATCATGCTAATCAAGATAAAACGAATGACAATGATAAGGAGAAGATTGAGCTTCTTACTAAAGAACTAAACACTCTTAAGTTAGCTCATGAAACTATCTTAGAAGATCATCGAGAACTTTTAAGGACTCACGAGAAGTTACGCTTTGAAAAGCTCAATCTTGAGCAAGAGCATGAGTTCTTAAAAGCAATCAATGATGATCTTCGCAAGAAAAGTTCTTCTTGCCTTGCCAAGCGTTTACTCTTATCTACTTACATGCCTCAAGTCAAGTCTAGTAACAAAAACAAGAAGGATTCTTCCTCTAGTAGTAACAATAATCATGCTAAATCCAATATTGTTGCGTCTAGTAGTTCTCTTGATTCCACTAATGATTCTCTTAGCCAAGTTACACTTGAGCAAGAAAATAGCTTATTGAAGGGAATTATAGAGAAAGGTGTTTACAAGAGCCTTGCCGGGAGTAAGCAATTCGAGGAAATTGTATGCAAGCAAGGAAGACACCGGAAGAACCAAGGTGTTGATTTTGAACAAAAGTTCAATGCCAATGGAGTTGAGTGGGAAGATGATCAATACCCCATGACAAAGTTTGTTCCTCAACAAGAGAAGTATGATCCTACTTCCTTCAAGGGGACACAAGGTCAAGATGATCTTCCACCACAAGACCACAAGCAAAAAGGCAAGGACAAGCTTCAAGAGGAGATTGATGCATTTGTAGAAGCTCCTAAGGCCTTGGTCAAGTGGGTTCCCAAGACTACGTCAAGTTCTACTTCATCAAGTACGACTACAACTCCAAGGATTCCCATCAAGATGATGTGGATCCCAAAGAAGAAGAACTAGAGAGTTCTTGAGGGTGACTCCGCCAACATTCTTCACTCATATCATTATGGCAAGGACAAGTGCAATCAACTTCCACATCTTGCACTAGGTCAAGGAGTCACAAACCCTCATGTTGGTAAGGCAAGGGACAAGGTAACCTAATGCTTTCATGGACATCATCTCGTGTGTGCATCACTCTATGTCTATGGATATACTTGTTTGTTCCTTGTGGGACTAACCCGTGTAGGTATTGAAAGTGCAACTCACTCCAAAGGATTGCTCCAAATGATCTTCATCAACACTGAGCATCCACATCTTCAACACCTACATGAAGTCATCATCGACAAACCCAAGGTTAGTTCATCCCTCTAAGGGGGGATCTCACATCTAGGGGGAGCTTAACTCTAAGGATTGAGTCAAAGCAACTCTAATGGTGTGAACACATCAATGCATTATGTAAAAGTGGTAACCCCACTTGAGCTTAAACAATGAGTATGACCTATGATCAAATGGTCTCATTTGACAAGTCAATATACTCATATATAGATGACCTAGTCATTGCCAATTGTTTGATAGATGCTAGAATTGGTTGTGCATGCTTTGGCACATATTTCATTTGCCATTTTAATGTGTGAGCATGTTGGTTGCATATTTTACTCATTCGAGGACATCCACTTGTTGCTTTGATTGATTGGCTTCTTTTTCTTTTGCCAAGTGGATGAACAAGAATGCCTAAGAACCTTCTCTAGCTATCTATGCTTTTCTTGTCTCAAACTCTATTCATGCTACATCACAAAATTTGATCAAGTCAGATTTGAACCACTCTGTGTGAGGAGCACTCGGAGTCCCCGATTAGTCATAGACTTAAACTTCCAAAACTTCTTTGTGCGTTTCGGTCTGACCGATTCTTCCATTTCGGTCATACCGAGATCACTAAGTCGATCTAGGTTTTCATCTCGGTGCAACCGATTTGAACTTTTCGGTCTCACCGAGTTGCTGTAACTGTCAACAGTTATGCATCTTGGTGCCACCGAGTTGTTCCACTCGGTCACACTGACAGGGTCGGGCTATATATACTCACGGGCAAAAATTTGGAAACTTTCTCCAAACCCCTTAGCCCGCGCATAGCTCGCTCTGCCTCGAAGGTCTCCGGATCGTCGACTTCGTCGCCAGCCACCTCCAGTCGCTGGTCTCCGCCACCGTCAACGGAATTCAACCCCGCCGTTGCCACCGTAGCGAGTTCATCGCCAAACTAGGGTATGGACTCGATCACAGTGCTATCCCCGTCCGATTCCTAGCACATTGTGTTCATCATGATTCTTGCCATGATTGAAACAAATCTATCCAGTCAAAACAATCCTTAGATTAGATGTGAATTGAAAATTTAGGGTTAGGTTTCCGCTGAAACCATCTCGGACCCACCGAGTTGAAAAACTCGGTTCCACTGATTCGGCTAATGCCATTGCACAAGTGATTCTTGGTCTGACCGAAAATTGCAAATCGGTGTGACCGAGTTCAGAACTCTGTGAAACCCTAGCAGTCTCGGTGCCACCGAACTGTGAGTCGGTCCGAGTTCACTAGTTTAGGTTCCAAAAGCTGCTTCGGTATCACCGAGTTTGCAAATCGGTAGATCTGAAATGCTTTCTATGGAAAACTAAAACTAAGTTTTTGAATCAGTCTTTTGCAAAAACCTTTGTATTTTGTGATGCTCATCCATTCTATCTCATCTATAGCTATTCACAGGGTCAGCAGTCAGTTTTTGCAGCATGTCAGACCAAAGTGACAGCCAGAACAGGGAAGAGGAGCAGGTTCACATAAGTGAGGGCACTAGTCCCTCTAGCACCTCAGATGATGGCAGCAGGAGCACCCCAAGCAACTTGCCCAAAGCTGCCACAAGGGCCAGAAGGAAGAGAACCTCAGACTCTGAGGATGAAGACTATGTGGCAGAAGAGGATGAGGCCACTTCCAAGAAGATGGTGCTCAAGAAGGAGTATGGCACAGCTGCAGCCACCAAGCCAGGACTAAACAGGAAGGTCCCTGCTAAGAGGACACCTATGCTGAAAGTCAGAGCTTCAACTCAAGAACCTGAGAAATCTGATCCCAAAGAGGCTGCTGCAGAAGGGAAGAAGAGGAAGGAAATGGTCAAGAAGACCATGGCCAGAGTTGTTGGACAACCTTCCATGATGGAAGAGGAAGAGGAAGAAGAAGCTGCTGCTCCAACACCCAAGGCACAAAAGCTTATGGGTGATGCTATTAGGTCAGGGGCTGCATCATCAAAGCCCAAAGAAGCACCCAAAGCTGCCTCCAAGCCCAAGACTGCACCTAAGAGGGATACCCGGAGCATACCAGCTGCTGAAAAGAACAAGGCCCCAGTGCCTGAAGTTGCCGAGGAAGAAGATGAAGGACAAGTTCTGAGAAAGCTGAAACCTAAGATTCCAGACCGTAATGATGCTCATCCAGTGGCTGAGAACATGAAGCTGAGGAAGGATGCAGGGCTCAGACAGTGGAGATTGTCTGATCCTTATGCAATCAGGAGGAGGACTGCCATTGACTACAGGTTCCACACTAAGGAACAGTAGTATTTCTATGAGACTGTGCTCCTGGACAAGAAACCCATAGTTTGTGACATGAGGTGGGTGGACTGGAAATACATGAAGGCGAATGAGGAACACTACTCAGGAGTGTTTGACAGCTTTAAGGCTTGTGGAGTTGATGACTTTGTTGGAAAAAAGTTCACAAAGTGGAACGATGAGCTCATAATGCAATTCTACTCCACAGCTCACTTTTATCCTAATGGCAGAATAGTCTGGATGTCTGAAGGTACAAGGTGCCAGTCCACAATTGAAGAATGGGCCAATCTAATCAATGCACCTAAGGAGAGTGAAGATGACTTGGATGTCTATGCCAAGAAGAAGGATCACAATTCTATGTCACACATGTACAAGGAGATACCAGATAAAGCTCTTGAGACTCATAAGTTTGGGTCTGTCCATTATCTTCTGTCAGGACTACCAACGATCAACTGGATCCTTAGGCACACTCTCTTGCCCAAGTTAGGTGACCACAACATGATCAGAGGCCATGCAATAAACTTGCTACATATATTTGATGTGCCACTGAAGTTCAAGGTCATGAGCCTCATCGTTGAGACCATCAAGAGGACAACAGCAGATCAAAAGAGAAGCTATGGGTATGCCCCACAAATCCAGGAGCTGATCAACTCTAAGATGGGCACATGCACAAACTTGTTGGATAAGGAACACTTTGCTATCTATCTAGACTTTTAGGACAACCAAGTAGTCATGAATGAAAATGAACCATCTTCAATGCAAGCACAAGAGAAGAAGGAGAAGGCAAAGAAGGAGAAGGCTGCCAAGATGCCAACTATTGAAGAGGCATCTGAGTACTTTCTGAAGAGCAAGCAGGACCAACTTGGTTACTTAATATCATCAACTCTAAGGATTGAGAAAGGGTTGGCCACCCTAACTCAAAACCAGGAGAGCCTGGAAAGATTCATGGAACAAAAGTTCTATGACTTAGATGTGAAAGTAACTGAGATCCAGTCTGTTGTGGAGCAGCTTCAGGATGATATGCAGCAGAGGAAGGGCAAGACAACCATAGATGCATTTGCCAGAGTGCCTAGAGCTCAGAGATTAGTTGCAGTGCCAGTGACAGACACCAGAGCCACTTCATCTACACCAGCTACAGCTCCAGTGCAATCAGCTCCAGCACCTACACCTCCAGCTCCATCCACATCAACTGAAGTCTTCGTCCAAGGAGCCATCTCTACACCACCACCTTAAGACCAAGCCTGAGAGACGAAATAGAACTATACATTTTCTATGAACTTTTTGGTAACTTGTTGCCAAAGGGGGAGAAAAATGTATAGATCATAAGCTTCGAGAGAGAGAGAGAGAGTTTGCTTTTGTTCTCTCTTGTCTTTGTGGTTGAACTTTATTTGCTTTCGCCTGCTTGAGATACTACTTTATTGTCTGTGTGATACAATGATGATCATGTGCTTGATCATATGCTACCTTAATGCTTATTAGATGACTATATCTCATTTATCTTTATATGATCATTCACTTTGCTTGGTGATGAGTGCATGTATTCAATCTTTATTATTTTGAGCGCTCCACCAAGATGTATGTGACATGGAAGAGTAACCCATGCGCCTAACTCCTTGTGCATTTGCAGTCCAAAGCAAATCTTAAACTATGCACAAATTTAGGGGGAGCTCTTGCTTATCACATACTTCTCAAAGCGACGATGTTTTTCAATCTTATTATCATTTGTCAAAGCTTTGATCTATATGTTGTCATCAATTACCAAAAAGGGGGAGATTGGAAGTGCAACTATCCCTAGGTGGTTTTGGTAATTCCTAACAACATATAGCTCATTGAGCTAATACTATTCCAAGACAAACATTTCAGGAAAAGCTAAATGAATGGCATGGCATGGATGAGGAAAGTGGATCGCTCAAAATTCTAAGGATATAAGGATTGGCTCAAGATCAAAAGCTGAAGACTCTACATTTTACATTTTAGTGATCCAAGATCACGTTGAGTTTATAGGAAAAGCCAATACTATCAAGGAGGGATGAGGTGTTGCTTAATGAGTTTCTTGCTCCACAGTGCTTAGTGATATGCTCCAAAAACCCTCAATTACTTTTCCATATCCACATATGATCTAAACCTAAAGTCAAACTCGGCCCCACCAATTCTTTCTATCCGGCGCCACCGAGTTCAGATGTCATAGCCACTGCCACAAACCCTAGGCAAATCGGTCTCACCGATAGGGATCTCGGTCTCACTGAGATGGGATTGTAATCTCTTTGTTTCCCTTCGTAACGTTTTGGTCTAACCGAAGTGAGCGATCGGTCCCACCGAGATTGCAATGTAAACTCTCTGTTTCCCTTTTGTAACATTTCGGTCCCACCGAAATGAGCGAACCGGTCCCACCGAGTTTACCTGACCAACTCTCTGGTTAGCTTATTACCAAAATCGGTCTCACCGAGTTTGTGTAATCGGTCTCACCGAGATTACGTTATGCCCTAACCCTAACCATATCGGTCCTACCGAGTTGCATGTCGGTCCCACCGAAAATCACTAACGGTCACTAGGTTTACTAAATCGGTCTGACCGAGTTTGTTGATTCGGTCCCACTAAGATTGGTAAATTGTGTGTAACGGTTAGATTTTGTGTGGAGGCTATATATACCCCTCCACCTCCTCTTCATTCATGGAGAGAGCCATCAGAACGAACCTACACTTCCAACTTACCATTTCTGAGAGAGAACTACCTACTCATGTGTTGAGGCCAAGATATTCCATTCCTACCATATGAATCTTGATCTCTAGCCTTCCCCAAGTTGCTTTCCACTCAAATCTTCTTTCCACCAGATCCAAATCCTGTGAGAGAGAGCTGAGTGTTGGGGAGACTATCATTTGAAGCACAAGAGCAAGGAGTTCATCATCAACACACCATTTGTTACTTCTTGGAGAGTGGTGTCTCCTAGATTGGCTAGGTGTCACTTGGGAGCCTCCGATAAGATTGTGGAGTTGAACCAAGGAGTTTGTAAGGGCAAGGAGATCGCCGACTTCGTGAAGATCTACCGCTAGTGAGGCAAGTCCTTCGTGGGCGACGACCATGGTGGGATAGACAAGGTTGCTTCTTTGTGGACCCTTCGTGGGTGGAGCCCTCCATGGACTCGTGCAACCGTTACCCTTCGGGGGTTGAAGTCTCCATCAATGTGGATGTACGATAGCACCACCTATCGGAACCACGGCTCAAAAATCACCGTGTCTCCAAATTGCGTTTGAAATCTCCAAACCCTTCCCTTTACATTCTTGCAAGTTGCATGCTTTACTTTCCGCTGCTCATATACACTTTGCATGCTTGCTTGAATTGTGTGAAGATTGCTTGAGTTGTGCTAAGATAGCTAAAATCTGCCAAAGACTAAAATTGGGAAAAGGTTAAGTTTTTAATTGGTCAAGTAGTCAAATCACCCCCCATCTAGACTTACTTCAAGATCCTACAACAGCCACAAAGGGTCAGTACATTGAATGTACTGGCAAATTCACACCACAGAATAATGATGAGCAATGACTATCACTACATGCATATGTGGCTGGTGGAAAGCTCTAAGTTTATAATTTTTTGCGAAAAGCCAAATTTTCCCTACTGCAAAGGAATATATTTTATTTAACTACAAAGTTTGTTGAAAACATTGAGAAGGTAAACCCCCTCTCAATCCCAATTAAAAGTAATCATTAACAACCCAACAAAATTAATTAAGTAAAGTGATGAGATCAACATGATAATCCAAGAACTAGATACTCAAATTGTCCATAACCGGGGACACGGCTAACCATGATTAGTTTGTCCACTCTGCATAGGTTTGCGCACTTTTCCCCACAATACTCGATCTCCTCCGTTGGTTTTCTCGCACTACATGGTGTTTGAGAAACGGATGACCGAGACATAGTCTTTCAGAAGCGCTAGCACCTTATGATCGGGTAGACAGTTACACCTACTTTCCCCTACATCTGCTAGTCTACCACTGTAAGAGTTCGCACGACTTAATCAACTATGCTAGAGCCCATAGTAGCTTGTGGCTGCACACAGAAGTTTGTAGCATGAATAATCTCATGATCCCTTTGAGCCTGGGTGGCGGTCCAAAAGAAAACAGGCAATCGCTGGAATACCCAGGTGCCTCAATCCACCCAGATGTGTATTAAAGTTGCCACCTTAAATAAACCATTAATTAGCAATCTCACATCTGTCATGGATATCACTCACCCAATCCACGTCTACTAGCATATCATAGCAAACGTAGAAGTAACTCCCAAAGGTTTGATAATAAAACAGGTAATAGGTTCTACCTCATCTACTACTTCCCAATACCCACATGTTAATCAGATCCTACTCATGCAATGTTTGAGTGCTGAAACTAATGCATAAAAACTGGGTAATGAAAAGTATGATCAAAGTGTGAACTTGCCTGTACGGTTGATGAAGATGTTTCGCACTCAACTCCTGATAGTTCTATTCATCTCACTCCGTTCAATCTATCATAAGCAAGCAATAGTAACCATACATAAGCAATCACTCAAAAGATCGGAAAGAAGGAAGAAAACAAATCAAAAAACTTCAAAACCAAGCAAATAACTCTTGCAACAGAAAAAATTCTAACAGTACCAAAATTATGTGAATTTGGCCTTATCAGAAAGTTTGGGTCAAGAGCTTCAATTTGCAAAAAGAATCAACTAAATCAGAGTTATAAAACTCGAGTTACGATCAAATGAAGTTCAAATACTAAACTGTTTGAAATACAAATTTTAAACTTTCAAAAACATGTTCAAGTTGGTTATCTGGATAGAGGGCATCATAACAAAGAAGTAGGCGTTGGTTTCGTAGGATTTGGATACACGAGTAAAAAGTAGTGAACGTTTAAAGATTAGGGACTAATCCGTGAAGAAACTAATTACATACGGGTCCCTGGCCGAATTAAACAGAAAAAGAAGAAGAAGAAAAAACTATCTAACGAACGTTCGCTGCTGAATGCTAACTAATGAAAACTGTTCACTAAAGAAACTAAACTAATGAACGTTCACTTAAAGAAAAGAAAACGTTTTAAAAAAAACAGAAGGATCCAATCGGGGCCATCTAAAACGAATCGAACGACCGAGGGAATTCCGGTGGCTCACCGCAACGGTGGAGGTCGCCGGTGACGATGAAAAAGGCGGCAGCGGCGTCGGAGTCATCGGGGTGGCTGTTCCGGCGGTCCTCCAGCGTGGCCGCGGGGTCGGGATGAAGGGGCGCGCGGCGCTGAAACCGATGGTGGCGGCGGCGCTCGTCTTCGGCGACGGAACAGTGCGGCAGCGGCGAGTGGATCTCGCCGGTGGAGGCGGATTCCGGCGAGTACGGCGGCGGCGGCTCGGCGAGATGTAGGAGGGCGGCGGCGCGAGCGGAGAGAGGGGGAGGGGATTTATAAGAGGAGGGGGGCGACGGGGCGTGGAGAAGGGGCAGAGGAGGCGTGCCCGGCCGGGACTCGGGCGACGGTGGCGGCAAACCTCCCGAGCGGAGTCCCGCTCGGGGACGGTGGTGACAGGCAATGTGGGCTGGGCCGCGGCCTGGCCTGGGAGCTGGGCCGGCCCAGTCGGCGAGAGGGAAAGATTTTTTTTAAAAACATTTACTTTCTACAGAAAAAGAAATAAAACTAAATAAACTAAAATATACTGTAGGCATATAATATATCAAAAAAAATCAGAAAAAGATTTCCTACAGCATGAACATTATTCTAAAGTCAAATAAAATCCACAAAAATTTAAATAAAGTAAATAATGCTAATGTTGCAATAAAATCCAATAAAAATCATTTTAAAAATACCAAAAGATTTCCAATTTATTTTTATCCATTTTTCTACTGTAGGGAATCATTTTACCCTAATTTCCATATATTTCATATTTGGAGAAAAATAATTTGAATAAAACTCAAATAAGGCCAAATTGAAAATAATTTTCCAAGGGACTTTAAATTAGATTTCTTCAAAACTCCGAACTCATATTTCATATGTTTGAAGAAGTCATTTTATCTTCTCTCATGAAAATCATTGAGTTGCATGAAGTTTATGAATTGGAAATATTTCTGAATGAAATTCAAATCATTTCAAAACCCTTTTTCATTTATTTAAATGGAAGAAGTCATATTATCTTCACTCCAGGGTTTGTATTTGAAAAAGGATTTGAATTCATGGAGACCAGAAAGCAAAGATGAAAGTTTGGGAAAGTCTCATTTATCTTTCAACAAAATTCAAATTTCACACAATTTCACTCAAGCAATCAAACAATCAAACAGACAAAAAATTAATCTATCTTTTTAATATAACATTCCAAAATTAGAATTTTGGGATGTTACAAACCTACCACCCTTAAAATGAATCTCGTCCTTGAGATTCGAAGAGGCTAGCAAGAAATAGGTTAGGGTCTGCTACATCTTGAGCTTGCGTTGGTTTTCCTTGAAGAGGAGAGGGTGATGCAGCAATAGTAGGGTAAGTACTTCCCTCAGTTTTTGAGAACCAAGGTATCAATCCAGTAGGAGGCTCCTCAACAAGTCCCACGAACCTACACAAACAAATAAAGAACTCACAACCAACGCGATAAAGGGATTGTCAATCCCTTCATGGCCACTTGCGAAAGTGAGATCTGATAGAGATAATATGATAAGATAAATATATTTTCGGTATTTTATAATATAGATGCAGAAAATAAAGATGCAAATAAAAGTAGATTGGAAGCAAATATGATAAGAGATAGACCCGAGGACCATAGGTTTCACTAGAGGCTTCTCTCGAGAGCATAAGTATTACGGTGGGTGAACAAATTACTGTCGAGCAATTGATAGAAAAGCGAATAATTATGACGTTATCTAGGCATGATCATGTATATAGGCATCACGTCCATAACAAGTAGACCGACTCCTGCCTGCATCTACTACTATTACTCCACACATCGACCGCTATCCAGCATGCATCTAGAGTATTAAGTTCATAAGAACAGAGTAACACATTAAGCAAGATGACATGATGTAGAGGGATAAACTCAAGCAATATGATATAAACCCCATCTTGTTATCCTCAATGGCAACAATACAATACGTGCCTTGCAACCCTTTCTGTCACTGGGTAAGGACACCGCAATATTGAACCCAAAGCTAAGCACTTCTCCCATGGCAAGAAAGATCAATCTAGTAGGCCAAACCAAACTGATAATTCGAAGAGACTTGCAAAGATAACTCAATCATACATAAAAGAATTCAGAGAAGATTCAAATATTATTCATAGATAAACTTGATCATAAACCCACAATTCATCGGATCTTGACAAACACACCGCAAAAAGAGTTTACATCGAATAGATCTCCACAAGAGAGGGGGAGAACATTGTATTGAGATCCAAAAAGAGAGAAGAAGCCATCTAGCTAATAACTATGGACCCGTAGATCTGTGGTAAACTACTCACAACTCATCGGAGAGGCAAGGATGTTGATGTAGAAGCCCTCCGTGGTCGATTCCCCCTCCGGCAGAGTGCCGGCGAAGGCTCCAAGATGAGATCTCGCGGATACAGAAGGTTACGATGGAGGAAATTGTGTTTCGTCCTGCCCCTGGATGTTTTCGGGGTACATAGGCTTATATAGGAGGAAGAAGTACATCGGTGGATGCCCGAGGGGCCCACGAGAAAGGGGGCGCGCCCTACAGGGGGGGAGGGGGCGCCCTCCTATCTCGTGGGAGCCTCGGCTGCTTCTTGACTTGCACTCCAGGTCCTTTGGATCACGTTCGTTCCAAAAATCACGCTGCAAAGGTTTCATTCCGTTTGGACTCCGTTTGATAATCCTTCTCTTCGAAATACTAAAATAGGCAAAAAAAATTAGCAATACGGGCTGGGCCTCCGGTTAGTAGGTTAGTCCCAAAAATGATATAAATGTGTAAAATAAAGCCCATAAACATCCAAAAGTTGTAATATAATAGCATGGAACAATAAAAAATTATAGATATGTTGGAGACGTATCAGGGTCGGGGTTTTCTCAAAATCCATCGATCATCACAGGGGGTCTGGGGTGCTATCACCCTTAGAAGCATTGTTACGGTTCCATCAAAACTCTTATACTCCATCCTTATTGTCGACAGGGTCGGTCTTCTCAGATTCTCGGGAAATTTCCTTCTCTGGGCTCTTCCGGGAGTGGCAAAACCTTTACTGCAATTCTTCTGTCCTTTTATCTTGGTACGGTTATTCCAAGACTGGGTCTTCTTAGCTGACGAGTCTGGCACCAATACTAAACAACTATCAATAACTCATGGTGGTCAACAATTTATGGTTTCTCCTGCAGGAAATGGGTCTGGGTTGAACCTCACTGTATATCCTACGTTTGGCAACAACTGCCTTGTACAAGGAAAAAAAATACTTATACCATTGTCGGTGTCAAAACCGGCGGATCTCGGGTAGGGGGTCCCGAACTGTGCGTCTAGGCGGATGGTAACAGGAGACAAGGGACACGATGTTTTACCCAGGTTCGGGCCCTCTTGATGGATGTAAAACCCTACATCCTGCTTGATTGATATTGATGATGTGGGTATTACAAGAGTAGATCTACCACGAGATCAAGGAGGCTAAACCCTAGAAGCTAGCCTATGGTATGATTGTTGTTCGTCCTATGGACTAAAGCCATCCGGTTTATATAGACACCGAAGAAGGCTAGGGTTACACAGAGTCGGTTACAATGGTAGGAGATCTACATATCCGTATCGCCAAGCTTGCCTTCCACGCCAAGGAAAGTCCCATCCGGACATGGGACGAAGTCTTCAATCGTGTATCTTCATAGTCTTGGAGTCCGGCCGATGATGATAGTTCGGCTATCCGGACACCCCCCTAGTCCAGGACTCCCTTAGTAGCCCCTGAACCAGGCTTCAATGACGACGAGTCCGACGTGCATAATGTCTTCGGCATTGCAAGGCGGGTTCCTCCTCCGAATAATTTATAGAAGATTGTGAACACCAGGATAGTGTCCGGCTCTGCAAAATAAATTCCACATACCACCGTAGAGAGAATAATATTTACACAAGTTCAATCTGCTGACGTATTTCATGGCGTGACGTCACACCACAACCAAGCCTTTACTCAAATCGTTTTTATTATACCGCCTCCGCGCGTTTAGCGAGGCGATTTCCTTGGCACGTCTTGTCGAAGCAGAGATCGTGTTCCCCTTATTCCGGGATTCTCATCAATACGGACGTGGGTAACCCAACCGCGCCCGTTGCCATGCCCCCTCCATCGAAGGCGGGTTCCAAACGGTCACGGGGGCGGCTCTTGGTATTCTCCCTCTTTATAATGAGACCAAGGCCCGTTCTTTTTCTTCAATCCTCAATCGAATCGCCCCTTGCCCCGAGTTCCAACACCCAGGGCTCCAGATTCGGGTACTTTCGACCTTCGACAATGTCCGGCTCCGACCTACGAGGCCGATGGATGCCCTCCTCCGTCACGGAAGAGGACGTGCTAAAGCTGAGAGACGCCAGGTACTTAACCTACGAGATTTCGCATAGGTTGCCTGCCACAGGGCAAGTTATTCCTACTCCCGAGCCCGGTGAGAGTGTCGTGTTCGTGTCTCACCTCCATCGGGGTTTAGGCTTCCCAATGGATCCCTTCGTGAGGGGGCTCATGTTTTACTATGGGCTGGAATTTCACGACTTGGCTTCGGAGTCCATCCTCCACATCTCATCATTCATTGTCGTCTGCGAAGCCTTCCTCCCCACTACCCCTCACTTCGGCTTGTGGCTCAAAACCTTCAACATGGAGCCGAAGATGATTGATGGGCGTCAGGCAGAGTGCGGTGGGGCGGTTATAAGCAAGAGGGCCGATGCTCCATGGCCCGAGGGCTCTTTTCAGGAGGAGCTTGGCTTGTGGCAACAGGAGTGGTTCTATATCACCGCTCCTAGGGGCAGCAGGCAGAGGCCGCCGCCCGCCTTTCGCCCGGGCCCTCCACAACGGCTGACGTCATGGGTCAACAAGGGGCTTGACTGGGGGCCGTCCAAAGACGTACCCCTGTTGCAGGGCCAGATTCGAGGCCTCCAGGAAAGGGAGATCAATCTGGTCGTAGTGGCATAGGTTATGCTGATTCAGCGCCTTCTGCCCTGCAAACGTCGCCCCTCCGCCTGTGGGAATTTAATTCGGAGGGGCCACGGGCTCTCCAACACTTCATGGGTTTGACACTCGTGGAGATGTACAAACTGTTCTTCGGATCGCACGAGATGCGTCCGGACTTGACCGAGGATGCTGGCCTAAGCTGCAATCGCCCGGATACTCAAGTAAGTAGCCCTGTGTCCGGACATATTGTCCATTTATTTATCATGGGTTTGCCTTTTATCCAGCTATCCCTTGGACAGGAGTGGATAGCGCAAGCAAAACTGATACGGTGTCCGGCCCCCTCCCTGAGACCACGCCGGATCCTGTGTTAATCAAAATGTTGGAGGTTGCACCTTCGGAGGAGGGCGAAGGGGGGCACAGGGAAACTACCACCTCTACCAAGGAGGCTTTCAGTAAGGGGGGAATCGAGAATACCTCCTTCCAGGGGGAGAAGAGGACCGCTTCCGAAGACCCGGAGGCCAAGGCCTCAGAGCGGGGAAAGAAATCTGCACCGGAAGGTCCTGTGCCGGGAAGAGCCCCGGCCGCACTGTCTCCCCAGAGGAATCAGCCCTCCAGCGAGCCGTAAGTAAAGAAGGGGAATTTTTTAATAGGGGACACCCCTACTTTATTTATAAGGGTAACCGAAGTCTTCACCTTGTAGTTCGGATCTTAGCCCATCTCAGCAGAGCTCATCTTCGGGGGACCTTCGTCCGGAGATGATGGAGAGCGAAACGCCTCCATCTGGCGCCCCGTCGGGCGGGGCGGACGACCCTGAGATGTCGTCACGGAGGGTCTCCCCGAGTCCGGCGGGGCCGGGGAGTTCGGCACCCACTGGAGTACGGCCGGTGGAGCTGCAGGATTTGCTTAAGAGGGCGTCTATCTCAGAAGATCACCGCACATTAATGAGTATGGTGATTGAAAGGATCTCATCCGCCGAGAGTGGGTTGCATGAGGCCGTCGGAAGTTTGCTGATGGGGCTTGAGGTACGCAAAAAATGACATACCTTTTGACAATTTTGCACTCGGAGTGCGCCCTGTATAGATAGTAGCCCCTGAGACTTGGTATGCTGTCGAAAGCGACAGCATGTCGAGGATCATAATCTCAGTTATAGAATGTCGCCTTTTCTATGCAGGTGGCGGAACGTTCGGTGGCCAGCCGGGCTGATGGAGTTGCCGAGCTGAAGCGGCAACTCGACGTTGCGGATGTGGACATCGCGCTGGTCAATAAACGACTTAACGAGTCACAAGGTAGGTGGTTGCTCCGCGGTCACCTAGTAAGGGAGCTGATGCCCGTTCCTTACAATTTGTATGCTTGATGCAGATGGTGCCGCTGCTGTGGAAGACCTTCGAACAGAGCTCGCTCGAGCCAAGGAGCAAGCCAGGAAAAGTGATGCAGCTGCCTCGAAGGCAGCGGAAGAGCTAAAAGGTGAAAAGGCTGCTCACTGCCGAAGTAGGGAGGAGATGGCTAGAATGGCCGTGAAATTAAAAGATGCTACCGACCGCTATGAGGTTCTTGAAAGAGAACGCCGAGTGGAGCAAGAGGACCTGAAGAAGGCCGCCACCGAAGCCAAGGATGCCCGTAGTGCGATGCGGGCTATGAAGGAGGAACTACGTCAGGCCGGAGATATTGTGGCTGGAAAGCCCTTTCTGCTGCGTAGGAAGTTCACGGATCCGAAGTATGCTCAGTTGGGCCAATTGTGTGGTGCGGAGGATCCTTATCTGGATTTGGCGGGGAGTGCGGCGGACGCAGTCGTGCACTTCCGAAGCCAGAAGGATCACGAAATGGAAGAGCTTTTCTGGTCTCAATTCCATAGTCCGGAGCGTCCACTTCCGTTAACTGATCGCCTGGCTGAGTGGGCTGAGCTGAATAGATTTTCTGGACTTGCCATGACAGATGTGGTCGCTCATTTGTGGCCGGAAAGGCCCAAGCCTGAGAGTTATTTTGGCTTGTTGCAGCAGTTCCTTAGGGCGGTGCCGCATATCGAGGCGATGAAGCGGTCGGCATGCATAGAAGGTGCACGGATGGCTCTCGCCCGTGTTAAGACATACTGGGCGGAGATGGATGCCACCGCTGTTGCATCCCGGGGTTCAGACAAAGGCCGATTACCCGCCGAGCACTATTTTAAGGAAGTCCTGCAGGGCGCTCGTTTAATAGAGTCGCAGTGCTCGAAAGATGTTATGTTCAAATGACGTGTATGATTTGTGAGATCATGTTTATAATGCAATAGCTTTTTATACTTGTGCGTTCAAGTATTGAACTATCTCCCGTGCGGCCGTATATGTATGTATAACCTGAAAGATGGCAGTCTTTGGCTCAGCCCCCACGCACATGGTGCGGGGGTGTTTGCAAATAGAAAAGCGCTTCTTGACACTTAATCCAACATCTTGGTCCTTTTCAGGAGGTGATAGCGTAGCAAACTAGGCAACCGGACTATAATGCTTTATCACTTTCACTTAGCCATAGGAGCTTGAAGGTGGGGCTACTATATAGCCCCTAGAGGCACCGCGCTTCTCCGAACTCGGGGCGCGTGTGTGCCTGACCGGGAAGTGGTCCTTCGTCAAAGCTGAGGAATTCTAAACAATCCAGTAGTCGATTGAGTGGTTGACCAGTCTCTCGCTGTATCATGACAGTCAGTTTTTGGCTTTCTCTACTGAGGTGCTCGCCGGCCGAACCGGGGCACAATCGCAGTAGTTCTCCTGGTGCCGCGTTAGCCGATGGAGCGGAACGTAAGGCAGCAAAACACAGGAGCCGGGCAAACCCAACATTTGACCAAAGACATGATTCGGAGCTGATGCATATAAGGCCTAACTCGAGACGCCGATCACTCCCTGAGGTGTTCGATCTTTATGATACCGGGCAGAACAATGCCCTAAGCCCCTAGTGTCCAGGTATGGGCGGGAACCTCTGACGCGGCCGATGCCAAAACGCTAGCCTCCTCCTCGGTTATGGTAAGAAACCGGGGGATGTGTATCAACAATATACAGTAAGAAAGGTTTACGCAGGGTCTTAATCTGAAAAGAATCCTTGTGATGGGTCCCTGCTGCACGTCTGCGCCTGTGTCTCCATTGTGCTGTATCC
Organism: Triticum dicoccoides; assembly: GCF_002162155.2. Taxonomy (NCBI): domain Eukaryota; kingdom Viridiplantae; phylum Streptophyta; class Magnoliopsida; order Poales; family Poaceae; genus Triticum; species Triticum dicoccoides. The sequence goes on from NC_041387.1 coordinate 413,486,368, forward strand.
TGGACGGGTGTAGCACGCGCTTCATGTGTAAAGGAGAAGAACTTAGTTTGGAAAAATATTGTGCAAAAGGTGTAGTTAAAATAAAGTATGATGAATTTGAGCTTTATTGGCTCTCATTGTTTATATGTGCAGCCCCTTGTAAAGGGGTATGCGGCTGTGAAGCCCCTTGTTTATTTATGCCGAACTCGCCTAACCGTGTCCAAGGTCTGAATGACCTATTTTTAGGGCTTTGACCAGCAAGGTCGGATTAGTGTGCGGCTGTCAACGCAGTCTCACGTTTTCCGTGGTCGAGGAACACTCAGATTTACCCTTTGCTGAGATTATGCCGTATGGACCAGGCATTTTCAGTGTAAGAGATGCGTAATGCGGTATTGCGTTAAAGCGGGCGAATGCTTCACGTCCCAGTAGTGCTTGATAGCTACTTTTGAATGGGGCGATATGGAAAATGAGCTTTTCGCGACGGAGGTTGTCGGATGAACCAAACACGACCTCTAGTAGTACAGAGCCTGTACATTTGGCGTAAAGGCCAGGCATCACTCCTTTGAAGGAAGTGCTGCTATGGTGAATTTCGGTAGGGTCTATCCCCATTCTGCAGACGGTGTCCTGGTATAACAGGTGCCGCACTATGTTTCCGTGTTATCACGTGAAGTGAGTTCACTGTTTTGACTTCTAGTGGGAAAGTCTTCTGTTTTTCGGCTTGCTGCTTGTGGGGTTCGTAGTCGTCTTCGCTTGGTGTGTCGAGCCCCTTGCGTTCAGCGTTAAGTCGGCCGGACTGCTTGAAGACCCAACAATCTCTGTGGGTATGGTTTGCAGGCTTCCCGGGGGTACTATGTATTTGACATATCCTATCCAAAATTTTGTTTAGGTTGGATAGCTCGTCACTGTTGTCCTTGAGGGGCAGTGTTTTATTATTCGGCCAAGAGCTTTTGAATCCGGCGTTGACCGCCGTGCTATTTGGGCCATTTTCCTTATTCCGGCGCTGATCTTTTCTGCGTCGTGATTTCCCATTTCCATCCCTGACTTCGGATGTACTCGGGTCACTGGTGCTGCATCTAGCCAGCCAACTGTCTTCCCCCGCGCAAAAGCGGGTCATGAGGCTTGTTAGTGCGGCCATTGTTCTTGGTTTTTCCTGGCCGAGGTGTCTGGCAAGCCATTCGTCTCGGACGTTGCGCTTAAAGGCTGCTAAGGCTTCGACGTCCGGACAGTCGACTATTTGGTTCTTTTTGGTGAGGAACCTGTTCTAGAATTTTCGTGCTGACTCTCCGGGCTGTTGAGTTATGTGACTTAAATCGTCTGCATCCGGAGGGCGGACATAAGTCCCCTGAAAATTTGCCCGAAATACATCCTCGAGCTCTTCCCAACTTCCAATGGTATTTTCTGGGAGGCTTTTGAGCCAATGCCGAGCTGGCCCTTTGAGCTTGAGAGGTAGGTATTTTATGGCATGGAGATCATCTCCTCTGGCCATATGTATGTGTAGGATATAATCCTCAATCCAGACTCCGGGGTCTGTTGTTCCTTCATATGCCTCTATGTTGACGGGTTTGAATCCCGCTGGAAATTCATGGTCCAGTACCTCATCGGTGAAACATAGTGGGTGTGCGGCGCCCCTGTATTTAGGTGTGCCGTTGTCTTCGAACACTCGGCGGGTTGTATTGCTCCCTGGAGTTTTCTTTTTTGGCCCATAGATGGACTTGACCGGGCCATCCTTTTTGCGAGGATCTTTATGTGGATCGTGTGCCGGCTTGTGTGTGGCGCCCCTTGCCGCTCTTAGCCTGTCATCTGGTCGTCTATCTGGCCAGGCGGCGTCTTTGTTTTTTGACTATGGGGGCTCTACGGCCTCCTCGTCAAATTCAGGCAACAACTTGCGCTTTGGGTAGCTCTTCGCCTGGTGACTACTGTCGTATTTATCTGCAGTATTGAGTACTTTGCTCCATCTCATTCTGAGTGCGTCCTCCGCTATTTTGAGCTTCCGCTTTTGCTTCTTCAGACTTCTTGCAGTGGCGACGAGCCTTTTATGAAGGTTCTTATGCTCCGGTGGTTTGTCGGGCGTGAGATCGTCTGGACTGTTGTTTTCACCGGGGATGGGTTGCTTGTCCAGTCCATCCTATTCGGATGGTTGCTTGGTGGCATGTTCGTCTTCCACTACTTCACCCTGCTCTAAGGCTGGGTCAGTATGGGTGCCATTGTTATTGAGGCGGGACTTCGGGCGGCGCTTGCGTCGCCGTTTTGGTTGTTTGTTGGGGGAGTTGTCCTTCGCCACGTCCAGCTGTTCCTCGTTGTCGCTTCCTTTTGGTGTATCCACCATGTATATGTCATATGATGAGGTGGCTTTCCAGTGCCCAGTAGGCGCTGGTTCTTGGTCGTCTCTGGCATCGTCGTCCATACCGTCGATGTCTTCAGAGTCGAAGTCTAGCATGTCGGTTAGATTATCGACAGTGGCTACTAAGTCGGTGGTGGGTGGGCTTTGAATTCCTTCATCGTCCGTATCCCAACCGTCCTGACCGCAGTCCGGCCAGGGCTCTCCTGATAACGAGAGATATTCTAGCGAACTCAAGATGCCGCCGAAAGGTGAGTGTTGAAAGATGTCCACAGCGGTGAACTCCATGACCGGCGCCCAATCGGATTCGATTGGAGGGGGCGCGGGAGGTTCGGTGCCCGGCGAGGAGTCTGACACCTCGGAGTCACGAGCTTCATGAGGGACAAGGTCAGTGTTTGGCTCTATCGCCATAGAGGTTGCAGCCCCCGAGGCGGTGTCTAGCCACCCGTCCTCGATCTGCGCAGCCGGCTCCAAATTTAAGATCAGAGCGGACTCGTGTGCGGCCTCCAGGTTACTTTCCGGCTGCAGAGCTAAGTCATGCCTGTCGTGACAGTGCGGCGCGCTCGGCTGTGGCCTGAATCCATCGAAGATCAAGTCCCCGCGGATGTCAGCCGTGAAGTTCAAACTTCCAAATCTGACCTGACGGCCAGGGGCGTAGCTTTCGATCTGCTCCAGATGGCCAAGCGAATTGGCCCGTAGTGCAAAGCCATCGAATACGAAGATCTGTCCTGGGAGGAAGGTCTCACCCTGGACTGCGTCGTTGTTGATGATCGAAGAAGCCATCGAGCCTATTGGTGACGACACAGAGGAACTCTCAATGAAAGCACCAATGTCGGTGTCAAAACCGGCGGATCTCGGGTAGGGGGTCCCAAACTGTGCGTCTAGGCGGATGGTAACAGGAGACAAGGGACACGATGTTTTACCCAGGTTCGGGCCCTCTTGATGGAGGTAATACCCTACATCCTTCTTGATTGATCGATGATGTGGGTATTACAAGAGTAGATCTACCACGAGATCAAGGAGGCTAAACCCTAGAAGCTAGCCTATGGTATGATTGTTGTTCGTCCTATGGACTAAAGCCATCCGGTTTATATAGACACCGGAGAAGGCTAGGGTTACACAGAGTCGGTTACAATGGTAGGAGATCTACATATCCGTATCGCCAAGCTTGCCTTCCACGCCAAGGAAAGTCCCATCCGGACACGGGACGAAGTCTTCAATCGTGTATCTTCATAGTCTTGGAGTCCGGCCAATGATGATAGTTCGGCTATCCGGACACTCCCTAGTCCATGACTCCCTTAACCATTCTAAGGTTCAAACAAGGTTTTGATCGTCGTCGCTCTACTATAGGTAAGTCACTCAGATTTAGCATCCCACATAGCAAGACGAATAATAAGAGTAAGTCGGTATGGTGATCAATCCATCCCGCACCCAAATCATTACCTTGTATATGGTTTTAGCGAATCTCGCATTCTAACACTCGGTCATTCTCACAAGCATTGTAGAATTTCTCTTGTCGATGAACCAAGTTCGGATAAATCCATTGATTCTGCAAGCCAAACCAACATCTATCTTTCCTTTACAACTCTCAGGTTTTGCGTAAACTCCTATAAGATCGTCTGTTGATAAAGACATATCTTCTTCTAGGGTTTTTCCTTCAGCAAGAGTGTGCTTGCTTCTTGGCAGGTCCTGGGGCCTGTGGGTTATGGCCCATCTCATCACTTGTAAACCTTGAACTCATCCTTGGTGCAACCGACCATTACTCCAACATCCAACTTCCTAGCATTTCTTAAATGCATCCAATTGTACCGTCTCCCTTCCTTCTATTGGTACCAAACTAAGAAGTGATTACTCAAACTAGTATGAAAAAGACAACTTATGAGACTCACTATATGAAAAACATGGTGCTACTTTGAAGCACAATATATGAGACTCACTACATGAAGAACAAGGTGCTACTTTGAAGCACAAATGTGGAAAAAGAGGTAGTAGCATTGCCCTTTTTATTTTTTTTATTTTTTTTCTTTTTCCTTTTTTTGGGCCTTTCTTTTTTTGGCCTTTCTTCCTTTTTTTTTTCTTTTTTTGTTTCTTTGGGCAATGCTCTAATAATGATGATCATCACACTTCTATTGATTACAACATATGAATTACAACTCGAAACTAGAACAAGATATGACTCTATATGAATGCCTCCGGCGGTGTACCGGGATGGTGCAATGAATCAAGAGTGACATGTATGAAAAATAATCCATGGTGGCTTTGACACAAATACGATGTCAACTACATGATCATGCAATGGCAATATGACAAAAGTAAGGTATGTCATGATGATAAACGGAACGGTGGAAAGTTGCATGGCAATATATCTCGGAATGGCTATGGAAATGCCATAGTAGGTAGGTATGGTGGCTGTTTTGAGGAAGATATAAGGAGGTTTATGTGTGATAGAGCGTATCGTATCATGGGGTTTGGATGCACCGGCGAAGTTTGCACCAACTCTCAAGGTGAGAAAGGGCAATGCGCGGTACCGAAGAGGCTAGCAATGGCGGAAAGGTAAAAGTGCATATAATCCATGGACTCAACATTAGTCAAAAGAACTCATATACTTATTGCAAAAATTTAGAAGTCATCAAAAACCAAGTACTACGTGTATGCTCCTAGGGGGATATATTGGTAGGAAAAGACCATCGCTCGTCCCCGACCGCCACTCATAAGGATGCACAAGCCAGGTACACTTCATGTTTCAAATTTGTTACATAACTTTAACCATACGTGCATTGCTACGGGACTTGCTAACTTCAACACAAGCATTCTTTAAATTCTTAATCACCCAACTAGCATGACTTTAATATCAATACCTCCATATCTCAAAACAATTATCAAGTATCAAATTGATCATAGCATCCAATTCACTTCCTATGATAGTTTTTATTATACCCAACTTGGATGCTCACCATTCTAGGACCAAATTATAACCATAGCCAATACCATGCTGTTCTAAAAGACTCTCAAAATAATATAAGTGAAGCATGAGAGACTAGCAATTTCTATAAAATCAAGTCTCCACCGTGCTCTAAAAGATATAAGTGAAGCACTAGAGCAAAAACTATCAAGCTCAAAAGATATAAGTGAAGCACATAGAGTATTCTAGCAAATTCTAATAAAATAGGCTTCTCCAAAAATGTGTGTACAGCAAGGATGATTGTGGTAAACTAAAAAGCAAATACTAATATAATACACGATGCTCCAAGAAAAACACATATCATGCGGCGAATAAAAATATAGCTCCAAGTAAAGTTACCAATGAACAAAGACGAAAGAGGTGATGCCTTCCCGGGGCATCCCCAAGCTTAGGCTTTTGGCTATCCTTGAATATCTTGGGGTGCCTTGGGCATCCACAAGCTTAGGCTATTGCCACCCTTTATTCCATAGTCCATAAAAGCTTTACCCAAAACTTGAAAACTTCACAACACAAAACTCAACAGGAAATCTTATAAGCTCCGTTAGTGAAAGAAAACAAAACCACCACATAAGGTACTATAATGAACTCATTCTTTACTTATTTTGGTGTTAAACCTACTGTATTCCAACTTCTCTATGGTTTATAAACTATTTTTCTAGCCATAGATGCATCAAAATAAGCAAACAACACACGAAAAACAGAATCTGTCAAAAACAGAACAATCTGTAGCAATCTGTAACTAACGCAAACTTCTGGAACTCTAAAAATCCTACCAAAATTAGAATTACTGGAAAATTTGTTTATTGATCAGCATCAGAAAGAATCAATGCAAAATCACGTTTCTGTGATTTATTGAATTGTTTCTCGTGATCCCAAAGTTTCTGTTTTTCAGCAGAATCAAATCAACTATCATCATAGTTTATCCTATAGGTTCTACTTGGCATAAACACTAAATAAAACATAAAAACACATCTAAACAGAAAGTAGATGCAAAATTTATTACTAAACAGGAACAAAAACAAAAAACACAAAGAAAATTGGGTTGCCTCCCAACTAGCGCTATCGTTTAACGCCCCTAGCTAGGCATAAAAGCAAGGATAGATCTAACGAGTGCCATCTTTGGCACTTGATTCATAAGTAGCCCGCATGATAGATTCATAAGGTAATCTGACTTTCTTTCTTGGAAAGTGCTCCATGCCCATCTTTAATGGAAATTGGAATCTAATATGCCCTTCCTTCATATCAATAATCGCGCCAATCGTTCTAAGGAATGGTCTACCAAGAATAATCAGACAAGAAAGATTGCAATCTATATCAAGAACGATAAAATCCATGGGCACCAAATTTCTATTTGCAACAGTAAGAACATCATTGATCCTTCCCGTTGGCTTTTTAATGGTGGAATCCGCAAGGTGCAAATTTAACGAGCAATCATCAAGATCATGGAAACCTAGAATATCACATAAAGTTTTCGGAATTGTGGAAACGCTAGCACCCAAATCACACAAAGCAAAACACTCATAATCTTTAATTTTAATCTTTATAGTAGGTTTCCACTCATCATTAAGTTTTCTAGGTATAGAAACTTCCAAATTAAGTTTTTCATCAAAAGATTGCATCAAGGCATCAAAAATATGTTTGGTAAAAGCTTTGTTTTGACTATAAGCATGAGGAGAATTAACAACGGATTGCAACAAGGAAATACAACCTTTTAAAGAGCAATTATCATAATCAAATTCCTTGAAATCCGAGATAGTGGGTTCAATGCTATTTAAAGTTGTGACTTCTCCAATCTTACTTTTACCAAAATTAGCATCAAGATCTAAAAACTATGAATTCTTGGGACGCCTTCTAGGCAAAGTTGATTCATCATCAGTCCCATAATCATCAAGATTCATATTGCAAAACATAGATCTAATAGGAGACGCATCAATAACTTTAAGATCCTCATCATTATATTCATGGAAACTAGAAGAACACGCTTTTATAAAGCTATCTTTTTTAGCACGCAATCTAGCGGTTCTTTCCTTACACTCATCAATGGAAATTCTCATTGCTTTGAGAGACTCATTGATATCATGCTTAGGAGGAGAAGATCTAAGTTTAAGAGAATCAACATCAAGCAAAAGTCTATCAATGTTCCTAGCCAAATCGTCAACTTTGAGCAATTTTTCTTCAAGCAAAGCATTAAAATTCTTATGAGAAATAATAAATTCTTTCACACTATTCTCAAAATCAGAGGGCAACTTATTGAAATTACCATAAGAATTATTGTAGGAATTTCCATAATTATTAGAGGAATTATTAGGGAACGGTCTAGCATTAAAGTTTCCTCTATAAGCATTATTTCCAAAACTATTCCTACCAACAAAATTCACATCCATAGATTCATTATTATTCTCAATCAAGGAAGACAAAGGCATATCATTAGGATCAAAAGGAGTGTTTTTAGTAGCAAACAATTTCATAAGTTCATCCATCTTTCCACTCAGAACATTGATTTCTTCTATAGCATGCACTTTTTTACTAGAAGATCTTTCGTTGTGCCATTGAGAATAATTAGCCATAATATTATCAAGAAGTTTTGCAGCATCTCCCAACGTGATTTCCATAAATGTGCCTTCCACGGCCGAATCTAAGAGATTTCTAGAAGCAAAGTTCAAACCGGCATAAATTTTTTTGTATGATCATCCATAAATTCAAGCCATGAGTAGGGCAACTGCGAAGCATCAATTTCATTCTTTCCCAAGATTGGGCAACATGCTCATGATCACGTTGTTTAAAATTCATAATATCGTTCCTAAGAGTGATGATCTTAGCGGGAGGAAAATACTTAGAGATAAAAGCATCTTTGCACTTGTTCCAAGAATCAATACTATTTTTAGGCAAAGACGAAAATCAAACTTTAGCATGATCTCTAAGTGAAAACGTAAATAACATCAATTTCACAATATTGTTATCCATATCTTTCTTCTTTTGCATATCACACAAATCAACAAATTTGTTTAGATGAGTAGCGGCATCTTCACTAGGAAGGCCGGCGAATTGGTCTTTCATAACAAGATTCAGCAAAGCAGCATTGATTTCACAAGACTCAACATCATTAAGAGGAGCAATCAGAGTACTAAGGAAATCATTATTATTGGTATTCGAGAAATCACACAATTTGGTATTATCTTGTGCCATGGCAACAAGTAATCCAACAAACTAGCAAACAGAACACGACAAACGGAAAAGAGAGGAGAAGATTGGGAAAGAGAGGGCGAATAAAATGGCAAAGGTGAAGTGGGGGAGAGGAAAAAAAGAGGCAAATGGCAAATAATGTAAATGCGAGGGCGATGAGTTTCTGATGGGTACTTGGTATGTCTTGACTTGAGCGAAGACCTCCTCGGCAACGGCGCCAGAAATCCTTCTTGCTACGTCTTGAGCTTGCGTTGGTTTTCCTCGAAGAGGAGAGGGTGATGCAACAATAGTATCTTAAGTATTTCCCTCAGTTTTTGAGAACCAAGGTATCAATCCAGTAGGAGGCTCCTCAACAAGTCACACGAACCTACACAAACAAATAAAGAACTCGCAACAACGCGATAAAGGGGTTGTCAATCCCTTCACGGCCACTTGCGAAAGTGAGATCTGATAGAGATAGTATGATAAGGTAAATATATTTTTGGTATTTATAATATAGATGCAGAAAATAAAGATGCAAATAAAAGTAGATTGGAAGCAAATATGATAAGAGATAGACCCGGGGGCCATAGGTTTCACTAGAGGCTTCTCTCGAGAGCATAAGTATTACGGTGGGTGAACAAATTACTGCCGATCAATTGATAGAAAAGCGAATAATTATGACATTATCTAGGCATGATCATGTATATAGGCATCACGCCCATAACAAGTAGACCGACTCCTGCCTGCATCTACTACTATTACTCCACACATCGATCGCTATCCAGCATGCATCTAGAGTATTAAGTTCATAAGAACAGAGTAATGCATTAAGCAAGATGACATGATATAGAGGGATAAACTCAAGCAATATCGTATAAACCCCATCTTGTTATCCTCGATGGCAACAATACAATACGTGCCTTGCAACCCTTTCTGTCACTGGGTAAGGACACCGCAAGATTGAACCCAAAGCTAAGCACTTCTCCCATGGCAAGAAAGATCAATCTAGTAGGCCAAACCAAACTGATAATTCGAAGAGACTTGCAAAGATAACTCAATCATACATAAAAGAATTCAGAGAAGATTCAAATATTATTCATAGATAAACTTGATCATAAACCCACAATTCATCGGATCTCAACAAACACACCGCAAAAAGAGTTTACATCTCTCCACAAGAGAGGGGAGAAATTGTATTGAGATCCAAAAAGAGAGAATAAGCCATCTAGCTAATAACTATGGACCCATAGGTCTGTGGTAAACTACTCACAACTCATCGGAGAGGCAAGGATTTTGATGTAGAAGCCCTCCGTGGTCGATTCCCCCTCCGGCAGAGTGCCGGCGAAGGCCCCAAGATGAGATCTCGCGGATACAGAAGGTTACGGTGGTGGAAATTGTGTTTCGTCCCGCCCCTGGATGTTTTCAGGGTACATATGCTTATATAGGAGGAAGAAGTACGTCGGTGGACGCCCGAGGGGCCCACGAGACAGGGGGCACGCCCTACAGGGGGGCGCCCTCCTATTTCGTGGGAGCCTTGGCTGCTTCTTGACTTGCACTCCAAGTCCTCTGGATCACGTTCGTTCCAAAAATCACGCTCCCGAAGGTTTCATTCCGTTTGGACTCCGTTTGATATTCCTTTTCTTCAAAATACTGAAATAGGGAAAAAAACAGCAATACTGGCTGGGCCTCCGGTTAGTAGGTTAGTCCCAAAAATGATATAAATGTGTAAAATAAAGCCCAAAAACATCCAAAAGGGGTAATATAATAGCATGGAACAATTAAAATTATAGATACGTTGGAGACGTATCAGGGTCGGGGTCTTCTTAAAATCCATCGATCATCACAGGGGGTCTGGGTTGCTATCACCCTTAGAAGCATTGTTACGGTTCCATCAAAACTCTTATACTCCATCCTTATTGTTGACAGGGTCGGTCTTCTCAGATTCTCGGGAAATTTCCTTCTCTGGGCTCTTCCGAGAGTGGCATAACCTTTACCACAATTCTTCTATCCTTTCATCTTGGTACGGTTATTCCAAGACTGGGTCTTCTTAGCTGATGGGTCTGGCGCCAATACTAAACAACTATCGATAACTCATGGTGGTCAACAATTTATGGTTTCTCCTACAGGAAATGGATCTGGGTTGAACCTCACAGTATATCCTACGTTTGGCAATAACTGCCTTGTACAAGGAAAAAAATAATTATACCATTCTAAGGTTCAAACAAGGTTTTGATCGTCGTCGCTCTACTATAGGTAAGTCACTCAGATTTACCATCCCACATAGCAAGGCGAATAATAAGAGTAAGTCGGTATGGTGATCAATCAATCCCGCACCCAAATCATTACCTTGTATATGGTTTTAGCGAATCTCGCATTCTAACACTCGGTCATTCTCACAAGCATTGCAGAATTTCTCTTGTCGATGAACCAAGTTTGGATAAATCCATTGATTCTGCAAGCCAAACCAACATCTATCGTTCCTTTACAACTCTCAGGTTTTGCGTAAACTCCTATAAGATCGTCTGTTGATAAAGGCATATCTTGTTCTAGGGTTTTTCCTTCAGCAAGAGTGTGCTTGCTTCTTGGTAGGTCCTGGGGCCTGTGGGTTATGGTCCATCTCATCACTTGTAAACCTTGAACCCATCCTTGGTGCAACTGACCATTACTCCAACAACCAACTTCCTAGCATTTCTTAAATCTATCCAATTGTACCGTCTCCCTTCCTTCTACTGGTACCAAACTAAGAAGTGATTACTCAAACTCATCAGTGAGTTACAATTGCCCCATATTACCAACCTTATATCTCCTTTATATCCAATGATACGTCTTCCCTTCATACTCTTGGGGGTATCCAACATATTGAGATAAAACTCATACTTGTTTAGTCCGAAATCCACTCCGTGGAATATCATTATCCTTTCCAGGGGTCAAATCTCCTCACAAGGTACTACCACCCTTAAAATGCTCCAATTCTTCCATAGAACATATTTCTCATATCCTCGAAAATGGTCAAAATCTTTCTCCATAGAGGAACTACTCATAAAATTCAAATCAGTACCAACGATGGTAACTTTATTGACTCTTTAATTATTAAAACCTCTTGCATTTCCATTACAGGCCTCAACTCAACACCTCAATAATAAAAAGGTTCTCACTACTTCTACTATACTTCTCACAGACTCAACTATTTAGCACAAGTCTCCTTCTTCTTGGGACAATTTCTTGCAAAGTGCCCTGCTTCATTACAGAAGAAACATATTACTTCTGACAAGTCTCGAGGTTTCCTTGTGGGTACATGGCCTCCTTGGGTCCCCGGCTTCCTTTTTGGGCAACTGCTGAAGTAGTGCCCTGACTCTCTGCACCTAAAATAGGTGATATGACTCAGGTCTTTCCTGGTATCCAATCTATTTCTCTTCCTGGACTTTTCCGTTCCAATCAGGGCTTCTATTTCCTATGGGTCATACTCTACTTCTTCTGTCAAGAATTCTACTAGATCTCCATTCAGAAAATCCTGGGAGATGTGTCCTTCTTCTCCACATGAATAGCAAGACTTGGTCCAGGGTTTAATTGGGTCTTCTTCGGGTGTGTACTCCACCTCTTCCTTTATCACCGGTTCTTCTAAAATTTCCATGAGGGCTCCTTTCATTGCTTCTTTCTTCTACAGGATGGTTCTTTGTATCATGGGGTAAATGTGACACTGAGCAGGGTAGTGGGTAGTCCCTTCACACAAGAAACATGTAATCTTCCTAGTTGGGCATTCTTCAGCTTGGTGACTTCCTTCACAATTAGGGCATTCATCCTTGTGTTCTTTATGGTGGTGTCCTATTTCTCCATAGAGCTTGCATGCACAAGATTTCTTCATATCATTTCCATAAGGCTTCATCTTTTGGGACACAAGCCGAGACTTTAGCAGAGTCAACTTAAATTCTTCCCAAGTGGTCACTCTTTGCCATCCGTTGATGGTTTGGTACATCCTCCACCAAGTAGCAGCACCTCTTTCAAAGCACTGTAGAGCATGCTGGGCCATATCCTTTTTGGCTATAGGGTTATTCTTCATGTGATCCACCATGTTCTGAATCCATCGGTCCGTCTCCAATTGACTCATCGATCCAGATAATATGAGCTCATCTCCATTCATCCTCTATTGGGTCTAGGGGTTTTTGGGGTGAGATAAGAGAGATAGAGAGGGAGGGATACACACAATGCAAACAATGGTTTTGAAAAGGGCATTTTATTTTGTGGCTGTCGGAAAAACATCAAACAAAAGACAACTCACGATTGTCGCATCTAACGTAGGTATATAACTGGGGTTTGGTCTTCTAAAAGTCAATAAATCTTCAAAGTCGCCAAGCTCTTCAAGTCTTGTTCATGTCTTCGATGGCTTCTTCCGATCGTACTTGTCCTTCTCAAGTTCCTCTACCAGACCTCTGTTGACGCGAATTCTCTAGTGACATCCTTTAATATTCCCAAAGTTGCGTTCCAAATTTCTGGGTTTCAACATCCTTGGCATAAGCCATGGTTCTACTGTCCTTTAGTTCCTGACAATTCTCCAGTATTCTTGATGTTTTAGCTCCTCCTGCTAGGCTACTTCAGCTTTTGGGTCCTGAGTTCTTCCCGAAATACTCCTTGTCAAATATAGCTTCCTGCATGTCAATCTTAAGGTTCCTCATGTAATTCTCCAGATCCTGGTGATACACCAACTAAGGTTAAAACTCCACCGTTTGCTGATAGATGCTTCATCAGCCTTCTACCATCCAATCCTTCCATGCATCTGCATGCTTAGCTCCGCACGGTGACAATAGCCTAAGCGGGCAATAACACCATGGTTGGCCGTGTCTATGCCCATGTTACTGCCATGAGCTTTCATTCCATTATTGATATCTCCTGTCTTAGGGTTTTCTTGACAAATTTTTTGAGTTCTAATGCTCCATGTTCCAGTCTTTCTTCGATACACCCTGATCTCGGGTATTGACAACTTCCTTAGTCTGACAAGCTCTATCAGAGTAGCCTTCCTAGGTCATACCAATCTGGAAATTCTTCAAAGCCTTCAAATTCTCCTAGTCTTCAGAGTCTTCACCATTGTAGTTTCATCATTGTAATGCACGGTAAAATCCTCTTCATCCCGAAGTGGTCTTAATTGTCCGATATCTTGTACTTCTTGGAGTGGTCTTATCAGTCGAATCTTCATGGTCAAAAGGGGAAAGGGGTATGGTCTCACTAAAGGGAATATTTGAATAAGCTTAGAAGAGAAGAGAGGTAAGAGATCCTTTTGAAAAGAAAGTTGTAGAGAAAAACTTTTCCTATGGGCTTGCTAGTTTCTAGGGTCACGTCCTACAGTCAACATGTGCTCTAATACCATCTTGTAGCGACCCAACCTCAAACGGTCAAGTCTCTATGCTTAAGTGTCATCCCTGGATCGGTATGCTGACACACACAGTACTCGAGGATTTATAATAGAGGTAAATCACATGTATAAAATAACGTAAATACTATTACCTCAATCCAAATAGCGGAAGAAACAACAAGGTTGTGGATTCCCATCAACACCAACGGCAAAGTTGAGTGTAGAAATCGTAACCCTAATGTATCACTTACTCGTCGTAAGATTCCTGCAACATGAGACGTTGCAACCACAAAGGGTCAGTACATTGAATGTACTGGCAAATTCACACCACAGAATAACGATGAGCAATGGCTATCACTACATGGATATGTGGCTGGTGGAAAGCTCTAAGTTTATAATGTTTTGCAAAAAGCCAATTTTCCCTACTACAAAGGAATATATTTTATTTAACTACAAAGTTTGTTGAAAACATTGAGAAAGTAAACCCCCTCTCAATCCCAATTAAAAGTAATCATTAACAACCCAAAAAAATTAATTAAGTAAAGTGATGAGATCAACATGATAATCCAAGAACTAGATACTCAAATTGTCCATAACCGGGGACACGGCTAACCATGATTAGTTTGTACACTCTACAGAGGCTTGCGCACTTTTCCCCACAAGACTCAATCTCCTCCGTTGGTTTTCTCGCACTACATGGTGTTTGAGAAACGGATGACCAAGACATAGTCTTTCAGAAGCGCTAGCACCTTACGATCGGGTAGACAGTTACACCTACTTTCCCCTACATCTTCTAGTCTACCATTGTAAGAGTTCGCATGACTTAATCAACTATGCTAGAGCCCATAGTAGCTTGTGGCTGCACATGGAAGTTTGTAGCATGAATAATCTCATGATCCCTTTGAGCCTGGGTGGCGGTCCAAAAGAAAACAGGCAATCGCTGGAATACCCAGGTGCCTCAATCCACCCAGATGTGTATTAAAGTTGCCACCTTAAATAAACCATTAATTAACAATCTCACATCTGTCATGGATATCACTCACCCAATCCACGTCTACTAGCATAGAATAGCAATCTAAGCAAATGTAGAAGTAACTCCCAAAGGTTCGATAATAAAATAGGTAATAGGTTCTACCTCATCTACTACTTCCCAATACCCACATGTTAATCAGATCCTACTCATGCAATGTTTGAGGGCTGAAACTAATGCATACAAACTAGGTAATGAAAAGTATGATCAAAGTGTGAACTTGCTTGTACAGTTGATGAAGATGATTCGCACCCAACTCCTGATAGTTCTATTCATCTCACTCCGTTCAATCTATCATAATCAAGCAATAGTAACCATACATAAGCAATCACTCAAAAGATCGGAAAGAACGAAGAAAACAAATCGGAAAACTTCAAAACCAAGCAAATAACTCTTGCAATAGAAAACAATTTCTAACAGTGCCAAAATTATGTGAATTTGGCCTTATCAGAAAGTTTAAGTCAAGAGCTTCGATTTGCAAAAAGAATCAACTAAATCAGAGTTATAAAACTCGAGTTACGATCAAACGAAGTTCAAATACTAAACTGTTTGAAATACAAATTTGAACTTTGAAAAACATGTTCAAGTTGGTTATCTCGATAGAGGGCATCATAACAAAGAAGTAGGCGTTGGTTTCGTCGGATTTGGATACACGAGTAAAAAGTAGTGAACGTTTAAAGATTAGGGACTAATCTATAAAGAAACTAATTACATACGGGTCCCTGGCCGAATTAAACAGAAAGAGAAGAAGAAGAAAAAACTATCTAATGAACGTTCGCTGCCGAACGCTAACTAGCGAAAACTGTTCACTGAAGAAACTAAACTAATGAACATTCACTTAAAGAAAAAACATTTAAAAAAAACAGAAGGATCCAATCGGGGCCATCTAAAACAAATCGAACGGTCGAGGGAATTCCGGTGGCTCACCGTGGCGGTGGAGGTTGCCGGCGACGAAGAAAAAGGCGGCATCAGCGTCAGAGTCGTTGGGGTGGCTGTTTCGGCGGTCCTCCAGCGTGGCCGCGGGGTCGGGGTGAAGCGGCGCGCGACGCTGAAACCGATGGTGGCGGCGGCGCTCGTCTTCGGTGAGGGAGCAGTGTGGCAGCGGCGAGCGGATTCCGGCGAGTGCGGCGTGGGCGGCTTGGCGAGATGCGGGAGGGCGGCGGCGCGAGCGGAGAGAGGGGGAGGGGATTTATAAGAGGAAGGGGGGCGACGGTGGCGTGGAGAATGGGCAGAGAAGGCGTGCCCGGCCGGGACTCGGGCGGCGGCGGCGAACCTCCTGAGCGGAGTCCCGCTCGGGGATGGTGGTGAAGGGCGACGTGGGCTGG
This sequence comes from Triticum dicoccoides, assembly GCF_002162155.2. NCBI lineage: Eukaryota > Viridiplantae > Streptophyta > Magnoliopsida > Poales > Poaceae > Triticum > Triticum dicoccoides. The sequence goes on from NC_041387.1 coordinate 413,502,511, forward strand.
GCCGCGGCCTGGCGTGGGAGCTGGGCCGGCCCAGTCGGCGAGAGGGAAAGATTTTTTTAAAACATTTACTTTCTACAGAAAAAGAAATAAAAATAAATAAACTAAAATATACAATAGGCATATAATATATCAAAAAAACCATAAAAGATTTCCTACAGCATGAACATTATTCTAAAGTCAAATAAAATCCACAAAAATTTAAATAAAGTAAAGAATACTACTGTTGCAATAAAATCCAATAAAAATCATTTTAAAAATACCAAAATGATTTCCAATTTATTTTTCTCCATTTTTCTACTGTAGTGAATCATTTTACCCTAATTTCCATATATTTTATTTTTGGAGAAAAATAATTTGAATTAAACCCAAATAAGGCCAAATTGAAAATAATTTTCCAAGGGACTTTAAATTAGATTTCTTCGAAACTCCCAACTCATATTTCATATGTTTTGAAGAAGTCATTTTATCTTCTCTCATGAAAATCATTGAGTTGCATGAAGTTTATGAATTGGAAATATTTCTAAATGAAATTCAAATCATTTCAAAACCCTTTTTCATTTATTTAAATGGAAGAAGTCATATTATCTTCACTACCGGGTTTGTATTTGAAAAAGGATTTGAATTCATGGAGACCAGAAAGCAAAGATGAAAGTTTGGGAAAGTTCTTTTATTCCCTCTCATTTATCTTTCAACAAAATTCAAATTTCACACAATTTCACTCAAGCAATCAAACAATCAAACGGACAAAAAATTAATCTATCTATTTAATGTAATATTCCAAAATTTATAATTTTGGGATGTTACATAGATATTCTCAAATATTCTACAAAAAAATCATATTTCATTTTCAGGGTGTCAGGACCCCGATCCTAAGTCACACCGATCTAGCATGTAACACATCATATCACTTTGCGGCCTCACGCACGGTATTCCCACGGGTGCCACCTTACCTGGCCCGGGACCGTTTGCGCCTTTTGGCTCACGTATATGATAGTGCCGCTAGCATCCATATGACAAAGAACCCAGGCTGACATGCCTAGTTGTGAACCCAAAGTGGCACTAACTTACAGGGACAGTCATACATGACCCAGCAACGAACTTGTCGGTCACCAGCGAATGAATCCGGGCTGTAGCAACTGGGCTAACAGGACTCCGGTAAACTGGGCTGTAGCAGGCTAACAGGACTCCGGTAAACTGGGTTGTAGCAGGCTAACAGGACTTCGGTAGACACCGCGTGACATTTCCCGAAGGGACAGACACAGGAACGAAGAAGGACACATGCCGGCCAACCTAAGTGTTCCGGAGCAGTAGCAAGCTACCAATGCTCAGTGGAAGCACTAGGAGACATTTCCCGGTAAGAGAGGCTACCAAGGATAAACAACTAGATAGTCAGATCCCACACATACCAAGCATTTCAATAACATACACACAATATGCTCGATATGTGCAAATACAACATGGCATCACAACATGACTCTACAACTCAAGTATTTTATTCAATAGGCTCTGAGGAGCGAGATATTACAAGCATGAGTCTCATGAACCAACATTCAGAGCAAACAAGTCAAGCACAAGCGGAAGCTTAACATGTCTGAGTACAGACATCTAGAAAAGCAAAAGGCTGAGAAGCCTGACTGTCTATCAGATCTTGCCGAGGGCACAAGATCATAGCTGAGGTAACAAGCTAAACGTCGAAGTCCACGTGGAACTACTAGTGAGACTGAAGTCTCTCTGCAAAAACATAAAATAGGCAAACGTGAGTACAAATGTACCTAGCAAGACTTACATCAGAACTATCTACATATGCATCATTATCAACAAAGGGGTGGTGGGGTTTAACTGCAGCAAGCCAGCTTTGACTCGGTGGCTATCCCGAACTTTGACTGCAAGTAACTCTTTTGAGGTGGCGCACACGAGTCCACATATTCACCATATCAATACACCACTATGGATCCACTCCCGTCTCCCTACGAGAACGCCATCCATAGCACTCACACTTATCTTGCGTATTTTAGAGTATCCACTTCCACTTGTCTATGAACTGTACAGGCAACCCAGAAGTCCTTTACCGCGGACATGACTATTCGAATAGATAATGTTAACCCTGCAGGGGTGTACTTCTTCACACACGCTCTCACCACTTACCGCCGTTTACACGACATGTACTCGGCAACCTTCAAGCGGAAGCCCAGCGAGGGTGTCGGCCACGACCTGACTAACCACACAAGTCTCTCGTCCAGGTTTATCGCCTATTTGGGTTCCATCCGCAAGGAGATCCGGCCGGGTTGTCGCTCACGGCCCCAAACGATGTGTGCAGGGTTCCCAAGCCCACCATCCGGGTGCCACTTGGTACACCGGGCCACTGTGCCTAGTCTGTCCCAAGCCCACCCGTACCGGGTGCCACTTGGTAGACTACTGGCACTACCTACAAACACCAGAAACTAGTTGCAACTCTTCGACAGAGATCGAGTTGATTAATAAGTCGAGAGAGCTTGGAGTGCCCGGAGCCCAATGTGTGGTAGTAACTGTTCATGGATCACAAACACAGAACTCAGTTCCTGAGGACGGCTGCAATGAGACAACCCACGATGTACTCCTACATGGCCTCTCACCGCTACCTTTACCAAATCGTGTTCACACACTTAGCTCTCAACAGTAGGACATGTTCACACACCTCCGATTCATCCCCAATGAATCAGACCTGACACAACTCTAAGCAATAGCAGGCATGACAAACAAGCATGAATGAGTAGGCACATCAGGGCTCAAACAACTCCTACTCATGCTAGTGGGTTTCATCTATTTACTGTGGCAATGAAAGGTCATGCAGAGGAAAGGGGTTCAACTACCGCAGCATGTAACAGTTGAATCGTTGTTGTCCTAATGGAGTAAAAGAGAGTAGGAGCGAGAGAGTGGGATTGTATCAGAATGAACAAGGGGGTTTTGCTTGCCTGGCACTTCTGAAGATAATATAGTTCTTCATCGGTGTCATCGAACTCATCGTCGAAACATCGTCTACTGAGAGGGGACAAATACCGGCAAACAAGGAAGAACACAATCAATGCAATGCAACAATATGATGCATGATCATGACATGGCAATATGCTGTGGTTTGAGCTAATGCAACTAGCAACAATTTAAATGAAGTTGGTTTGAACCCTAAGTTCAAATCCAAACTCCATATGTCAAATTCAAATGCCATTTATATGATTTGTCCTAAACAGCAGCCATAAGTTTTTCTAACATGCATGAAAATGGTACAGATGGATAGATTGGATTTTTCTGATCATTTTTCATATATAACTTACTTCATTCTGAGCTACGGTTTATTTTCTATGATTTTTAGAGGTTTAGGAAAATTTCTGAAATTTCCTGAATTAAATTAAATCCAGAAATGACTTACCGCGTCAGCATTACGTCACTGTGACGTCAGCTGGTCAACAAAGCTGCCCCGGGTCAAACCTTACCAGTGGGGCCCACTGGTCAGTGACTCAGGGCTGGTTGGTGTCACAGACAGGTGGGTTCGGTCAACGGCCACATCAGCACGGTCAACTCTAACATGTGGGTCCCGTTGGGTTATAACTAATCTAAGCAGACATAAAACTGCAGTTAATTACGGAGTGGGGCCCATGTGTCGGTGGCCTAGGGGGTTGGTTAGCGGGGTGTTTAGCCGCTAATTAAGTGTGCCACGTCGGCGTGGCTGGAGTTAGGCCGGCGGCGACCTCAATCCGCGGCGGCGTCCGTCGGAGTTGCGCCAAAGGCGACGGATTGATGCGCCGAGGGCACCAGGAGGTAGCCCATGCCCGCGCGCATCCAGGGGGACCAACGGGAGGGCGTGGGGTGGCCGGAGTTCGCCGGAAGCATCCTCATGGCGGCGGCCGGAGTTCGGGTGGAGTCTGGTGCGGTGTTAGTGTGCACAGGAGGGCTAGCGGATGGGTGCGCTCGGCTCCTGGGAGCATTCTGAGCCCGTTGGTAGGCTCGGACGTGAGAGGCGGTGGCTAGAAGGACGGCAGTAGCATCCGCGGCGGAGCTAAGCTTTCAGCCATGGCGGAGATGTGTCCTGGAGCTCGCAAATGCGAGGGGGAAGAGAGGGGTTCGGCGTAGTGGCTCACTAAGGTTGCAGGGGCGTCGAAGCGGGATTGGGGGCGCGTTGAAGACGGCAAATCGGGCGACGGCATCTGGCGGCCGTGGACGGGGAAGAAAAGCCGCAACGCCGTCTTGGGGTGATCCGGGGTTGAGTGTGTTGGTGTAGAGGTTCTTGGGGCCTAGGAGGAGCTCAGGGTCACGGCCACGAGGCAAGGGGACAGCGGTGGGCGCGGTGAACGGCGACGGTGGCGGCGGCTCCGTTCCGTGATGAGAGAGAGGGGTCCAGGGGAGACGATGAGGGCGAGGGAGAGCGAGAGAGTGAGGGGAAAGTGAGAGGGGGGCCTCGGGCGTCTCCAGACGCGGATTAGGACGAAGGAGTGGCCTCCAGCGTGAAGCAGGAGGTGGCCGGCGTCGACGCGCGTGCGTCCAGCACGCAGCTGCTTCGGGGCGAGGGGGAGGAAGACGACAGAGGAGGCTGGCGGTGGGCTGGGCCGCAGGTGGGCCAGCACAGGAGCTGGGCCGGTTGGTGGCGCCAGGTAAGTCCTTCTCTCTCTCTCTCTTCTAATTGTTTTTGTTTTTCTATTATTCTTAGTCTTTAGGGCTTTATTAAAAATAGTTAGACACTTACAAAAAATCATGGAACTATTCATGATCACTGTTGGGAATATATCCTACAGTAAACATTTCAGTTTACGATTATTTGGACATTTTAAATATTTTATAGTATTTAAATGCCCAAATGCAAATAAGTAATGATTTAATTCAAAAATCCAGAATGGCCTAGGAAAATGTGCACCATTTTTGGGAGAGGTTCTAGACCAATCCAAAAATAATGAACTTTTCTGAAGAGCATTTTGGGTTCATTGAGAATATTTTTATTTGAACCTAGTTGATTTGATCTGGTGCTAGGGTTTGAGAAATCCCCATTTCAATTTTCTTTAAAAGTTTAAAGATGATGCACACATGAAGTAAGCCTAGTGCACTGCCGGAAGCTAGGGATGTGACAGAGGGCATTTGGAGAACTTTTAATTTTGGGGTATTTTTTATTGCATAGATAAATCAGAAAACAGACAGAAAATACTATTTTTGCTTTATTTAACCTAAATAACAAAAAGTAAAAGGAGGGTATAGGAAGTTGCTTTCTAACTTCATCCATCTCATGCTCATCAAAAGGAATCCACTAACAAGGTTGATCAAGTCTTGTTAACAAACTCATTCCAAATCGCATGAAACCGGAGAATTTTCGAATAGCACTAGGTTACCTCAACGGAGATTTGTACATCCCCAATAATAAGAATATCATATTTCTTCTTGACAGTAGGAAGAGGAAATTCAAAACCTCCAATAATAATCGATGGAATTTTTCCAATAGAATTGATACTATGAACTTGAGGTTGTTTCCTCGGAAAGTGTACCGTATGCTCATTACCATTAACATGAAAAGTGACATTGCCTTTGTTGCAATCAATAACAGCCCCTGCAGTATTCAAAAAGGGTCTACCAAGGATAATCGACATACTATCGTCCTCGGGAATATCAAGAATAACAAAGTCCGTTTAGATAGTAACGTTTGCAACCACAACAGGCACATCCTCACAAATACCGACAGGTATAGCAGTATATTTATCGGCCATTTGCAAAGATATTTCAGTAGGTGTCAACTTATTCAAATCAAGTCTACGATATAAATAGAGAGGCATAACACTAACACCAGCTCCAACATCACATAAAGCAGTTTTAACATAGTTTCTTTTAATGGAGCATGGTATAGTTGGTACTCCTGGATCTCCAAGTTTCTTAGGTATTCCACCCTTAAAAGTATAATTAGCAAGCATGGTGGAAATTTCAGCTTCCGGTATCTTTCTTTTATTTGTAACAATATCTTTCATGTACTTAGCATAAGGATTCATTTTAAGCATATCAGTCAAACGCATACGCAAAAAGATAGGTCTAATCATTTCCGCAAAGCGCTCAAAGTCCTCATCATCCTTTTTATTGGATAGTTTAGGAGGAAAAGGCATGGGTTTCTGAACCCATGGTTCTCTTTATTTACCGTGCTTCCTAGCAATGAAGTCTCTCTTATCATAACGTTGATTCTTTGATTGTGGGTTATCAAGATCAAGAGCAGGTTCAACCTCTACATTATTATCATTGCTAGGTTGAGCATCAACATGAACATTATCACTAGGTTCATGTTCATCACAAGATTGTGTTTCAGCATCCGAAATAGAAATATCATTGGGATTCTCATGTGTGTCTACAACAGGTTCACTAGAAGCATGCAAAGTCCTATCATTTTTCTTCTTCTTTTTTGAAGGAATAGGTGCATCAACATTAGTTCTCTAAGAATCTTGCTCAATTCTCTTATGGTGGCCCTCAGGATGCATCCCGAGTCATTTTACCCGTTCTAGTCATAACTCTAACATCATTATCATTTTTTTATCAATTAATTCATTGAGCAAGTGATTTTGAGCCTTAAGCACTTGTTCTACTTGAGTGGTAACCATAGAAGCATGTTTACTAATAAGTGTAAGTTCATTCTTAACTCTAGACATATAATCACTCAAGTGTCCAATCATATAAGCATTACTTTTCAATTGTCTACCAACGTAAGCATTGAAGTTTTCTTGTTTAGCCATAAAGTCATCAAACTCATCCAAGCACTGGCTAGCAAACTTAGTAGACGGGATTTCAACTTTATCATATCTATAGAGAGAATTTACCTTTACTACCCGTGTCGGGTTATCAAGACCATGTATTTCTTCAACAGGAGGTAAATTCTTAACATCTTCAGCTTTAATACCCTTTTCTTTCATAGATTTCTTTGCCTCTTGCATATCTTCTGGACTGAGAAATAGAACACCTCTTTTCTTCGGAGTTGGCTTAGGAGTTGGTTCAGGAAGTGTCCAATTGTTTTCATTAGTCAACATATTATTCAATAGAAATTCATCTTGATCAACTGTTCTTTCCGTGAAAACACAACCAACACAACTATCCAGGTGGTCTCTGGAAGGATCGGTTAGTCCATTATAAAAGATATCAAGCATTTCATTTTTCTTGAGAGGATGATCAGGCAAAGCATTAACCAATCGGATAAGCCTCCCCCAAGCTTGTGGAGACTCTCTTCTTCAATTTGCACAAAATTATATATTCCCCTTAAGGCAGCTTGTTTCTTATGAGCGGGGAAATATTTAGCAGAGAAGTAATAAATCATATCCTGGGGACTACGCACACAATCAAGAGAATTAAACCATGTTTTAGCATCACCCTTTAATGAGAAGGGAAATATCTTAAGGATATAATAGCAGCGAGTTTTCTCATCATTAGAATAGGGTGGCTATATCATTTAACTTAGTAAGATGTGTCACAATAGTTTCAAATTCATAGCCATAAAAAGGATCAGATTCAACCAAAGTAATTATCTCAGGATCGACAGAGGAATCATAATCCTTATCAGTAACACAAATAGGTGAAGTAGCAAAAGCAGGGTCATATTTCATTCTAGCATTCGAAGACTTTTCTTTAAGCTCAGCTAGTAACTTCTTAAGATCAGATCTATCATTGCAAGCGAGAAAATCTCTAGCAATTTCTTCATCCATAACATAACCCTCAGGCACAACAGGCAATTCATATCTAGGGGGAGAATCTTCATCATCACTTTCATCAATATTATCAGTTTCAATAATTTCATTCTCTCTAGCCCTAGCAAGTTATTTATCAAGAAATTCACCTAATGGCATAGTAGTATCAAGCATAGAAGTAGTTTCATCATAAGTATCATGCATAGCAGAACTGGCATCATCAATAACATGTGACATATCAGAATTAATAGCAGAAGCAGGTTTAGGTGTCGTAATCTTACTCAAATCAGTAGGAGAATCAAGTGCAGAGCTAGATGGCAGTTCCTTACCTCCCCTCATAGTTGAGGGAAAAATCTTAGTTCTTTCGTCTTTCAAGTTCCTCATAGTGGTCAGCAGATATAAATCCCAAGTGACTCAAAGAATAGAGCTATGCTCCCTGGCAACGGCGCCAGAAAATAGTCTTGATAACTCACAAGTATAGGGGATCGCAATAGTTTTCGAGGGTAGAGTATTCAACCCAAATTTATTGATTCGACACAAGGGGAGCCAAAGAATATTCTCAAGTGTTAGCAGTTGAGTTGTCAATTCAACCACACCTGGATAACTTAGTATCTGCAACAAAGTATCTAGTAGCAAAGTAATATGGAAGTAATGGTAACAATGTCAAAAGTAACAGCAGCAGTTTTGTAGTAATTGTAACAGTGGCGACGACAAAGTAACTAATCAAAGAACAATATGTGAAAAGCTCGTAGGCATTGGACCAGTGATGGATAATTATGTTGGATGCGATTTCTCATGTAATAGTCAGAACATAGGGTGACACAGAACTAGCTCCAGTTCATCAATGTAATGTAGGCATGTATTCCGAATATAGTCATACCTTCTTATGGAAAATAACTTGCATGACATCTTTTGTCCTGCCCTCCCGTGGCAGTGGGGTCCTATTGGAAACTAAGGGATATTAAGGCCTCCTTTTAATAGAGTACCAGACCAAAGCATTAACACTTAGTGAATACATGAACTCCTGAAACTACGGTCATCACCGGTAAGTATCCCGATTATTGTCACTTCGGGGTTAACAGATCATAACACATAATAGGTGACTATAGACTTGCAAGATAGGATCAAGAAATCACATATATTCATGAAAACATAATAGGTTCAGATCTGAAATCATGGCACTCGGGCCCTAGTGACAAGCATTAAGCATAGCAAAGTTATAGCAACATCAATCTTTGAACATAATGGATACTAGGGATCAAACCCTAACAAAACTAACTCGATTTCATGGTAGCAAGCCTACGATGGAATTACTCACGCACGGCGGTGAGCATCATGAAATTGGTGATGGAGGATGGTTGATGACGACGACGGCGATGGTTTCCCCTCTCCGGAGCCCCAAACGGACTCCAGATCAGCCCTCCCGAGAGAGTTTAGGGCTTGGCGGCGGCTTCATATCGTAAAACATGATGAACCTTCTCTCTGATTTTTTCTCCCCGAACGTGAATATATGGAGTTGGAGTTGAGGTCGGTGGAGCTCCAGGGGGCCCACGAGGCAGGGGGCGCGCCCTAGGGGGGGGGGGGCTCCCCCCACCCTCGTGGACAGGGTGTGGGCCCCCTAAGATTGATTCTTTCGCCAATATTTTTATTAAATCCAAAAAGTTGCTCCGTGGATTTTTAGGTCATTCCGATAACTTCTATTTTTGCACAAAAATAACACCATGGCAATTCTGCTGAAAACAGCGTCAGTCCGGGTTAGTTCCTTTCAAATCATGCAAGTTAGAGTCCAAAACAAGGGCAAAAGTGTTTGGAAAAGTAGATACGACGGAGATGTATCAGTCGACTCGTAGTTCGAGTTTCTAGCAGTTGTAGTGCGGCCCACCTGTTCAGCCCATGAGAGATAGGCCGGCAGCCCAAGGACCCCATAGTCCAGGACTCCCTCACATTCCCTTATGCCCATAGATGGTGAAGTGTCATGTAGTCGACGTTCACATAACACCACTAAGGGAATCACAACATACATGTCATCAAAATATCGAACGAATATCAAATTCACATGATTACTTGCAACATGACCTCTCCCGTGTCCTCAAGAACAAAAGTAACTACTCACAAAACATATTCATGCTCAAGATCATAGGGGTATTGAATATCATGATAGACCTGAACATATAATGTTCTACCAAATAATCGTCTAGCATCAACTACAAGATGTAATCAAGAGTACTAGTCACCCACAGGTACCAATCTGAGGTTTTGATACAAAGATTGAACACAAGATATGAACTAGGGTTTTGAGATGAGATGGTATTGTTGAAGATGTTGATGGAGATTGGCCCTCCCATGATGAGAGGGTTGTTGGTGATGACGATAGCTTCGATTTCTCCCTCCCGGAGGGAAGTATCCCCGGCGGAATCGCTCTGCCAGAGAGCAAAAGTCTCCTGCCTCAAGACGGCGACGCTCCATCATGAAAGTCATCTCCTTATTTTTCTAAGTCAAAATACCTTATGTATAAAAAGATGGGCACTGGAGGTGGGCCAGGGCCCCCAGTACCCACCAGGGCGCGCCAGGGGGGCAGGCGCGCCCTAGTGCCTAGTGAGCACCTGGGTGGCCCCCTTTGGTATTTCTTTTCTCCACTATTTTGTATATATTTCAAAATAATTCTCCGTAAAATTTCAGCTCATTTGGAGATGTGCAGAATAGGTATCTCTCGCATAGCTTTTTTAGGTCCATAATTCCAGCTACCTGTATTCTCCCTCTTTGTGTAAACCTTGCATATTATGAATTAGAATTATTACACAAAGTGTTATATTTCATAAAAATATTATAAATAATAGAGGAAAACATGATGCAAAATGGATGTATCAGGACTTTCCCTGCTTGCGTGGCTCGGCGGAGAGGGAGAGGGGGTCACGGCGGAGCCCGTGGGCTCGTTGGCGAGGCTCCACGGAGGCATTTGTCATGGTGGAGCACGGTGAACGACGACGGAGAGGCACGACCAAGGCGGATCTAGAGAAGGGGAGTGGAGAGAGAGGGAGAGCGAAGAGGGGGCGAGTGGGAGAGGGGACCGAGGGGTCGAGAGCATGGCGCCCTTATCCTCTCATCAACACTGCTGACGAGGTGGTCGGGGGCGACTGCGGGGCTCGGTCGGTCAAACAGTGGAGGGGGGAGGAAGACGACAGGAGGGAGGTGCTGGGCTGGGCCGGCTGGGCCTGTCCCTGTGGCCTAAGTCCCAGGGGCAGGGGGGCTTTTCCTTTTCCTTTTGATTTTGTTTTTGATTTTGTTACTTTCTGTTTTCTTTTTGAAACAAAAGTATTTTAGTTTTATATAATATAAAAGTTGCACCAAAATTAGTATTTTAAATTAGGCCACTGCCACAAAAAGTTTGGCGCTTAAATAAAATAGTTTGCAATTTTTATAATTAAAAAAAGCATTTAAATTATTGTTTTGGACATTGTTTTAATTGTTTTAGGGCATTTATAAAATGTTGATTTCACAATAACAATTATCCAGGGATTATTTGCAACACTTTGAACATTTTTTTTCATGTTTGTGAATTTCTTTATTTCACTTATAATTTGAATTTGAATTCAAAGTGGAATTTGAAATGAGATATAGAATCCAAGGTGATCAAGCATTGTGTAGCAAAGTGATTTAGCTTACTCACAAAGGTTACTGTAGCTCATTACACAGGGGAGCTACAACTCTCCTCCTCTAAAAGAAATTCTTGTCCCGAGTATTGTGGATGATGAGAATATTATTGATATGATTTTGTTCGAATTATTCTCCAAGAAGTTTGTTGATTCTTCCCCCATGCATGAGTAGTTCCCTCTATGTGTGGTAAATGTAGGTAATTGGTAAGATTCATTTATGCTTACTCCATATGTCATCATTCATGGTTACAGTTTTATGATTGTTTAGTAGGTTGTTTACGTGTGATTACCGTAATGTGTCTTGTCCAAATTAAGGGCCTAGGCAACATGATTCGGAGACCCGCGTGGAGGAGTTCTATAACTCGAGGGTGATTCGTCTACCGAACAAACAATCAGTACATTCAAATCATGATACAAGGTAACTAGTATTACCTTCGCACTGGCACACTTGATGTACATCATGATCTAAAGTCTCTCCATGCCTAATCTCTCTACTGCAGGAAATTACTTTACTTCCAGTCTTTTAGTTTTGCTCTTTCATTTTATTGTTGTTACTACCCTCGTGCTACAATCAATCATTTTTCACCACTCTGGTATATTTGTTTCAAGGGACAATAATAGCGTCTGCACGTGTGAATCACACGAGATCTGTGGGAACCAAGATATGACCGAAATGCCGCTCATAAATACTCTCCTCCGCTCTTTGCTGGGATGATAACTATTGGGATACTTACTCGAAGGTGCTACTGTCGGTGTTCTGGGAACGGGGGTCCCCAGACTTACCTGCCTGCCGCCTGTGGCGTGGCTCAAGGGGCAGCCCAACATGTCCCATCTTCATCAGCACAAGCTCAATACCCTCGCGAGGGGCCAAGCCTCGTGGGGTGGACGACAGGGAGCTTACTCAGGCACGGCCTCGTCAGGCTGGCTCGCGAGGAGGCGGAGAGATCAAGGCGGGGTACCTCACGAGGTGCCCATGACGCAAGCCATGATGACCAAGGGCGCCAGGCGGGCGCCAGCCCGCGCAGTGTCCTCCCTTTCCTCTTTGGTGCAAAGGGAGCAAGCGCAGGCGAGAGCATCAAGCAAAGGCATCCATTTCGGTGCAACAAGACCAAGACCGTTGCAATGGCAGGAAGGAAGTCATTGTGGAGCCCCAGCCGGCGTCACCACCAGAGCCTTTGACAGGCGAGGACCAACATATAGTCAGGATAAGTGTACTAGATGTTCCCCTTCAAAATGGCCAATTGTTGGCGCCCTTCCCGCTTAATATTTGGGAAGAGGCCCAGGGCCTTCGCCTATAAATAGGACTAGCCACCCCCAGGGAGAGGCAGCTGGAGATCAACTAGAGAGAGAGAGAGAGAGAGAGAGAGAGAGAGAGAGAGAGAGAGAAGCGACCGAACTCACTCAAGGAGTTCATCGCACCAGCTCAAGAACAGACCCTCGCGAGGCTGTTCTTCCTTGTATCCGTTCATCATCAGCCCAAGAGGCAATCCACCACACCACAAACTAGAGTAGGGTATTACACCACAATGGTGGCCTGAACTAGTATAAACCCTGTGTCTCTTGTGTTGCTCTATTCATAGCTTAGATCCTAGCGAGGCGGCGAGGTGCAGGTAGGTAGAGGGCGAGATCTCCGCGCGCACCCCAGTGTTCGAACCTAAAGGGTCTGCCAGAACCCGACATCCGACATTTGGCGCACCAGGTAGGGGTGCGCCGGAATCCACCTTCTGCCGCTTCGCGCCCCGTCGCATCGTCATCATCATGTATGGCGACCAGGCAGGCAACCCTGATCCCTGGGCGGCCTGGCCCACCCAGGCAGAGCCGCACGCCCCGGGCAACCCCATGCCCTAGGCAGCTCGCGGTCCGCAGGGCGCTGCGGGCCGCGGGCGGCGCGGACAAGCAACGACAGCTCTCACGACGTGGTAGGCGCGGTCGGCAGCGAGTGCCTCCCACCACGCTACGGCCACGTCGCCGTACACCCGACGGGAGCAGGCGAACTCGAGGGCCGCGCTCACGGTGGCCCGAGAGCTGCTGCAATGCAGGCTGCTGGAAGGCGGTCGCGACGTGGTGCTAGAGCGGGTGGCAGAGATCCCGGGCTTCGCCGCCTCGGGGGCTCCCCCCTTCTGCACCCAACTCCCACCTCAGGTCCAGGGAGGCCCGCACGGAGGCTCCATGCATGCCCGTGCAGCCCCAAGCGGACTCCAAGGCCACCCCAACGCCGGCCAGGCCGTCAGCACCGGACCAGCAGCGGCGCCACTTCCGCCCCTGGACATTGAAGAAGGACTCGCCACAACCCACGGTCCCGATGGGCCGTCGCGCTATCACCCCCAGGCGGGCGCCTCAAGCAGAACTGCATGGCACGCGGGGCGCTACGGCGTGGCCTTCGGGATGGCGGCCCCAGAAGAGTACATGCCCCACATGATGGACCAAGAGCGTGCGCATGAGGACGAATAAGGCTCGCTCCTTGGCCCAAGATGGGGGGACGAGGCACCAGAAGCTGAGCTCTTCCAGGAGCCCCGAGAAGGCCCCGTCGGCTATGCTAGAAGCAACGATTATCAAGTACCACTAATTCCTCAGGAGCAGGCATACGCCAACCATGGATCGCGGGAGGTGCAGGTCACCACAACGGGCGGGCTGCCCCACTCCCGCAGCTTCCTACCCCTCAGGAGGAGGGCGCCGGGGGCTGCAGGAGAGGGGCCAAGATTCGGCATCACCACCGCGGCGTTCGGAGCAAGGCGTACTCAGGAGGTAGGCCCTCTGCTGGGGAGGTGCCTCAGGGCCTGCCCTTGGCAGAGGACCTGTGGTCGTCGGGGGAACCGCTGGCAACCGCTCTACCCCATCGGCGGCGTCCTGGTTTCCGGTCGTCGTCAGTGGCACTAGAGTGTGGCGCAAGGCGGGGCCCTCGTCTGGCGATATGAAGCAAGGCCGGTACCTGTGAAGAAGGCCCAGTGCCTGTGAAGCTCGCCGCCCCGTGACAGTCTCACGTAATAATGAGTGGGGCTGTACACGCCCCGGAGTCTCAAGGGTGCCGGCCTCAGGCCCTGGGGCTCCCTCCCACGCCCAGTGGAAGCACTTAGCTCCACATTGGTGAGAAGACGTCCAAGACTAGACTAGGTGCCGGACACGGCCTTTATTTTTGCTTTCATTGCTTTTCCCCTTGGCTGCCATTTTCCCCCGTTGGATTTAAGTTGGATTTGAGCTCGAAGATTTGTGTGTGTTCGGGGAAGGGGTGTTTTGGTCTCGTTCGAGCAATCTCTCGCGTTCTGGGTACCACTTTGCCTCAGCTGCCTCCCCTCGTGAGCCCCTCGCGAGCCGGGCCAGGCCTAGCTTGCGTGCAGCCCAGACTGCCATCGCCGCGCCCTCTCAGGAGGTTTTTCATTACATGTTCGATGGGCTCGTTTAGGAGACGCTCGAAACACCACAGCCCTCCGCAGGCCGACTCGAGGCCCACGCGGGTCAAAGGTAAACTAGCCAGCCAGCTCGTCACGAAGTCAGCCGCTTGGCGTAGGCATACGGGTGATATTACATCTACTGATACGCTGAATGCGAGTTTCTACATGAGGGGCTCCCCCTCCCAAAATGCTCTTACAACTTTCAGGGCAAGGCCCGAACTCTATCTGCGCAGGGTAAGGAAGCAGGGATAGCATGCGGTCAATCGGATAAATCCCCCAATGCATCCTCAGGGGCACCTCCTGAATCATCGCTGGCGTCGCTGGCCTCGCCGTCGCTCTCCGCGTCGCCATCAACGGCGTCAGGGCCGTTCACGATGTCGCCTCCATCAGCAGCCACGACCACACCTTCGTTATCAGAAGCGAAGGCCCTGACAAGGGCATCCACGTTGTCTTCCACCCAGTGTGCCAGGTCGCCCCGGGCGGCCTGGGGGTACTGGGGCGATGGCGGCGTCGAAGTCGAAGTTGGGGTCCATATTCCGAAGGTGACTGAAGACACGAGAGAAGGCGCGCCCGAGCAGGGTGCGGATCCTCTCCTCCACCAGCCTGTTGGCTCTGACCGACCGCGCCTCCAGCTGCGTCACCACGTCGGTGAAGAACTGAAGATTGCCAGCATAATTGACTGCGTGGGGCTCGTCAATAGCCGCCTCATAGATATTACCCAAAGCCACGTTGGCTCTCTCCCGGAGCGTGGCAAGCATGGGGCCGTGCTCGCGCTCCAGAATCCGCCGCTGGCGTATCTCGTCCTTGTTCTGCCGCGCAACAGCCTCAGCCTCGTCCACCCGCTCGAGTAGAAGAAGCGCCTCGGTGCGGGAGGTAGTCAGCTCCTCTCGCGCCATGCCGAGAGAGGCCTGGGAAGCGTCGGCCCGCTGCGTCACTTCCTCCAGCTTGGCCCTCAGGGCGGCGGTCGTGCCTTCAGCCTTGACCCGGATCAATCCCAACCTCTCCTCGAACTCGCGCTCGAGGTTCAAGCGGGCCATTGTCACCCCGCGTTCAACCTCTTCCAGGACTCGGGCCTCGCACGCGGCGACGTCATCCTCCGCCTGTGTCGCCAAGCGCTCTCTCATCTCCAGGCGTTCAAGATCTCGTGCGCGCTCAGCAGCTTCCAGCGTCAGAGCCTCCTCACGCCTCAGGAGCTCTACCTGGTCAACTGAAGCCACCTTCATCGACGCAAGGGCCGCCTCACGCAGCTCCACCTGCTGCTCCAGGGAGTGGCACCGGGCCCGGAGTTCCCACGCCCGCTCCTCCGCCGCCTCACACCGCCGGTCAGCCTCTCGGGCCTCCTCGACGGCCCGGGAACGGGCCTTCCGAGAGGCCGCCAGCAACGCCTCGGCCTCCTCATTGTCGAGGTCACGCTGGTGGCGCACAAGGGCAACAGCCGCCTCTAGCTTGCGCCTCTCTTCAGCCAGGCGCAGGCCCTCGGCCTCAAGGTGTGAATCTTCATCAGCAAGCTCTTCGCCAAGGCGGCTCACCACGTCAGCCGCCCTCCGGAGAAACCATTGGCGAAGAACGCGAAGCCTCCAGGCGCACTCGAGCACGTCTTCCGCTCGGCCATCCGCCCCAAGTAAGCGCGGGGGGCCACGGATCAGCACTCCCCCTCTGGGCAGGGGGCTGGGGGCTGGCGCCCTCGCGATGGCCGGGCGCGCCTCGCCAGAAGCCCGGCCAGGAGCCAGCCCATCCCCAAATGAAGAGCACATGGCCGACCGTAGCCAATCACCATCCACGACTAGACGCGAAGCCCAAGGCAGGCTGGCTACGCCCCAAGAAGGCTCACGAAGGAGGGTTGTGAGGCACGCAGAGCCGCGATGCACCATAGGATGGCTCACCTCTCCGGCCTGCCTCACTGCAAGGGCTCCGCTTGAGCTCGGAGCACTCAAAGACGATGGAGAGGGCGGAGCCTGGGGGGATGGCTCCTCAGCCATCTCCATGAACTCGACAGGAAGGGCCCTGCAGAACAAGGGTTAGCCAAAGCAACGGGAGGATCAGGAGCTAGGAAGGGGGAAGGCTTACTCGTCAATGGCGAAATACTTCCGGCGCTTCAGCAGGAGGCAAGGGTAATCGTCACCCAAGGCCTCCCTTCTCTTCTGAAGAGCCTCGAAGTCCATGCGGAAGCGACCCAGGAGTTGAGCGCAGGGGTCAGCCTGCGGCGAGGAAGAAGCGTCAAGATGCCCAACGTCCGGGGCGTCGTCCTGATGCGTGTCACCGGTCGCCTCACCAAGAAGGGTAGCCGGGGCCCCAGGGGCCTCAACCATGGGTGCCACGGGCAGCGGCTCAACGCCTTCAGCCACAGCAGTACGGGCCTCAGGAGCTGCCCCCTCAGAAGTGCCGCCAGGCGTCGTCACCCCGGCAGGGGCCCCCTCAGCCTCCAGCGGCCCATGCCTCCCTGCTCCACCACTCGAGGAAGGACCGCCGTGTGCGACTGGAAGGAGAGTCACCATCATTGGGTTCTCACGAGGCCCTGTGAGGCCAGCGAGGCGCAGCCCCCATTCGTCGAAGCCGGGCATCTGCTTCACAAAGTCTCCCCTGTTCGAGCAAAGGTACAACAAAGCCCCCCTTGCCGGACGCTGCCGGGGGAAGGGTCCCCAATCAAGATCAAGAGCATTTTCCTCAGCGCTTCGGGTGCCAGGTCCTCCTCATGGATCCTCATGCGATCTTCACGCCCGCTGAAGGACCACATCCAGCGGGAGTGGCGCTGGAGAGGAGCAATGCGGCGTAGCAGGAACTCCTTCACCACCTTGGGCGCCGTCACGCCGAGCGCCCTCAAGAGCGCGAAGCGATGCCAGACGAATATGAGCCGGGGGCTCGTGAGTGTCTCCTAGCCCCAGCCTGAATTGGGGATAGCGGGCGACTTTGGCTCCGAAAGCAGGGGGCTGGGCACCCCTACATCCACGTACAACCACCGTTCGCAGAACCCAGGCACGAATGGAGGAAGGCTGAAATCAATCCCTGAGGCCGTTGTTTCTGGTGCGGCAATGAAGCTCACGCACCCCGAGCATTGGGTGGGATCGACGAGGCGTAGAGAGAAGAAGTGGCGCAGCAAGGCAACCGAAGGAGGGATGCCCATCATCGCCTCACAGACAAAGGCGAAGATGGCAAGAAGAGTAATGGATTCAGGACCCAAATGCATCATATGGATCTGGTAATGGGAAAGCACAGCGTTGAAGAAATCGGAAAAGGGGGGAACCAATCCTGCCCACAAGGTGTCAGCGACGTACTGGACCTCGGTGACTATTTTGTCAATGGAGAAGTGGGATGCAGGCCAGGCCGTCGTCCTCCCGCACTCGTTGAAGATGGTGGCCAGAGCAGGGCTGACCTTGCCCAAACCTTCTCGGTTGAGTATGATCGACCGATCAACGGCAGGAGCCGCCGACGACGGCGAGCGAGGCGGAGGCGCCGGTTTCTTCCCTTTTCCCTTTTTCGTCGGAGCCATGGCAATGGGAAGAGGGAGGATTCGAGATTGGATTGGAAGCGGAGACTCGAGCTCAAGAGGAGGAAGAGCAGGGGACGGTAGAGCAGCGAAAAGAGGAACGACTGTGTGCAACCACGGGTCCGCCTAGCTGGGCGCAAAATAAGGAGGCATGGGGAACAGGGCCGCCCATGTCCAATCGACCGCCACGCGGCGCCCGAGGCCGTAGGCTATTAGGGCCCGCGGCGCTTCGCACTTGCCCCTTCGCTTCTCATCTCAGCCAAGTCCGGGCGCGCCTTGGGCCCGGGGGCTACTGTCGGCGTTCTGGGAACGGGGGTCCCCAGACTTGCCTGCCTGCGGCCTGCGGCATGGCTCAAGGGGCAGCCCAGCACGGCCCATCTTCATCAGCACAAGCTCAAGACCCTCGCGAGGGGCCAAGCTTCGCGGGGTGGACGACAGGGAGCTTCCTCAGGCACGGTCTCGTTAGGCTGGCTCGCGAGGAGGTAGAGAGATCAAGGCGGGGTACCTAACGAGGTGCCCATGACACAAGCCATGACGACTAAGGGCGCCAGGTGGGCGCCAGCCCACGCAGTGTCCTCCCTTTCCTCTTTGGTGCAAAGGGAGCAAGCGCAGGCGAGGGCATCAAGCAAAGGCATCCATTTCGGTGCAACAAGACCAAGACCGTCGCAATGGCAGGAAGGAAGTCATTGTGGAGCCCCAGCCGGCGTCACCACCAGAGCCTTTGACAGGCGAGGACCAACTTTAGTCAGGCTAAGTGTACTAGATGTTCCCCTTCAAGATGGCCAATTGTTGGCGCCCTTCCCGCTCAATATTTGGGAAGAGGCCCAGGGCCTTCGCCTATAATTAGGACTAGCCACCCCCAGGGTAGAGGCAGCTGGAGATCAACCAGAGAGAGAGAGAGAGAAGCGATCGAACTCACTCAAGGAGTTCATCGCACCAGCTCAAGAACAGACCCTCGCGAGGCTGTTCTTCCTTGTATCTGTTCATCCTCAGCCCAAGAGGCAATCCACCACACCACAAACTAGAGTAGGGTATTACACCACAATGGTGGCCCGAACTAGTATAAACCCTGTGTCTCTTGTGTTGCTCTGTTCATAGCTTAGATCCTCGCGAGGCGGCGAGGTGCAGGTAGGTAGAGGGCGAGATCTCTGCGCGCACCCCAGTGTTCGAACCTAAAGGGTCAGCCGGAACCCGAGATCCGACAGCTACCATGCCTTGTGCCTTGCAGACTATCACAAGTAGGTCATCAGAACATTGTTGACTTGGGATCTAAACTAGAGGATTGCAGATCTACAAATGTTTTTGCCAATTTGTGCTTTGCCGAGTAGGCCTCATTGTTTATCCTCCATTTTTATTTGTGTCTTTTCCCTCCTCAAATATATGAAGATTGAGCAACCTTGTTGAGCGTAGAACAACCTTCATTAGAAGGAAAAAAGCTAACATTATGCTTTAATTTGTGTTGATTAATTTGTTGTGTCATAGGGATCAATGTATCTAGGTTGCACGTATGGCAGAAGGGTCACACATATTTTGTTGAAGCTTTGAGTGGGTTCTTCATGTTGTTGAGGATGATATAACAAGAAAGGTCTGTGTAAAGATGCATTGCATGTGTTGTATATGCAACAAAAAATGATGCTCAAGTCGACAAGGACAATACAACTACACCTGCTTACAAATATTTTGTGGAAGGTTATACATGTAGGACATGTCATGTTAAGGATACATAACTTATTGGTCAAGGGCCAGAAGAAGAGTCGATCCATGAAACATTGAAAGAAGTTCAAGGAAATTCTAAATCAAGAGATAAGTTGATGCAACACACGAAGAACAATTGACCAAAATGGTACATGATGTGCAAGAACATGTTGTGGATCTGCAAGAGAGGTTGCAGCATTTACGAGACTGTCACAAGACTCATAAACTCTCTTCTATGCAATTGTGATTCAGAGCATGCATGTTTCCTAGTAATACTTGAACCACTGAGGACCAAGTTACTCCCAACTGTCTGACACTATTGCAGGATGCTGCTAACGTGACACTACGATCAGAGACCCTTCAATGAAACTGTGTGCGATGCCTTAATCGCAAATGGTGATGTAAAATCCATCAAAAAAAGACGCAAAACGTTTGCGATGAAGGATACATCAAACACGATTCATATTTTAGTTGCGTGTGTGATGGGGGGCATACGGTTCAGTTGAATGAACTGTTTGGGATGAGGCAAAACAAAATGGACAGCCAGATGAAGGTGTGTGCGATATACATCGTACGGTTCGCTCGGATGAATTGTTTGTGATTAGGCAACATAAAAGAAACGGTCAGCCAGATCAAGGTGTGTGCGATATACGACATATGGTTCACTTGGATGAACTATTTGTTTTGAGCCAAGAGAACATAAATGGTTAAATTTAACAGGATGTGCGTGATATGTGGCAAACAGGTCTGTAATCAGAAATATGTGCGAAGACCGATAATAATACAGACGATTGCTGCTAATAAGCCGTGTGTGTTGTGGGAAAACGCTTGGTGGTATACAATTGTCAGCGATTGATGAAATCATCACCGACGGGTTCAGCAGTATGGTCCGTGTGTGATGTCATTGCACACAAAACAACAACATATGTACTCATAAGGACTTGATTCCATAAACAAATTGAACATCCAATTACATATGTGGCTAGTACAGACATGACCTTTGCACACACCAAAATATGTTCCAAAATGCCTAGAAAACTCAAATAATGTATAAAAAGGCAAAATGAATAGTGAATAATTTCATATTACTATAGTTGCATGTTGCCTCTGTAAAATAAATCAAGGCGGGAAGAGACAGCGTATCTCGTTTCGCACACATAGGTGACAAGGTCCCTCTCGGAACCATGAGCCTTTTTGAGAGAAGCTCCGGTTTGTAAGAAGTTTGTACCAAAAATTGTCCCAATTTGGACTAATTTTTTACCACAACATGTTACCATGCCAAGTTTCATGTTTTTGAGGCGAATTTTGGATTATAGTAATTTTAAAACCAAGTTTCTCAATGTTTACTTTTGAGTCGGCACTGTCCTGGATAGGCTTTTTCCTCGTGGGTCCGAAATGACAAATCCAAATTTGTCACTACCATGCAGCTTATCTTATTAAGAATTACTGCCCATTTGGTGTGCTAGCTGAAAATAAGTTTGTGGGTGCTGGAGGGCGCTAAGAACTTGAGATTCTATAATGAACAAAGATCTCAATGATCCCGCGAGAGTGAGGTTCTTTCCCTATGTTGTGAATGCTTATAATATTTATGTCTTAATTAAAGAAATGGAAAGCCATTGGCCCAGTCTGAAAGAAAATATGGGTCAAAGCCGAGTTGAAAATGGCAACAATATCTAACTCTAGCTTACAAATAGTACAAAAGCACGACGATTAATTGCTCATCAAGTTTAGACAAAATCCAGATTGAACGGGGCAATGACATATAACTCAACCAAAGTTTTCGGGAGTCACAATCAAATGGATCAGTCTGATCCATAAAATCAAGATCCCGGGCCAGAAATTCTATTGGTACATGATGATAATCTGTTGTAAATAGAAGCCGAGCACGATCAAAAGCCCTTAGGTCCACCTGAAACTTCTTTTTGTGATGTTCAACATTTGCAGCCGTAAGAAATTTCTTGTCGAAAATCTTAATCCTCACAGACAATTATGCCCTCGCATTCAACATGAAGAATGTGACAAAGCTAGTGTTTGCATTGTTGGATGCATATCCTTCCAACGTTACTGTCTTCAAACGAATGTCATGAGATATGAGAAAATCCCGGTGCTTCTTGAACCATCGATTGGTTATACTTTTTTTCCATGTGTTAGTGCCTAAATAGAGATAAATATTAAAAACACTTAATGTCTAAAAAAGATTATGTTTAAAGAGTGATAGCTGAACGATTAATTATAGTACATTATATATGGGCTTTCAATGTGCGTGAAATCATCACCTTTATATACAAATTCTCCAGACATGGAAAGCATTGCAGCAAGCCAGTAATTGTGTTTAGATCAAAACACCACATACTGATATGTAAGATCTTGACAGAATCCACCACCACTGATAGGATGGACAAGCTCTTCACTGAGCATAGAACATAATGTTAGTACTAAAAGTGTACTCCAAGATGATACTTATGCGCACAAATAAAAAAAAGCAGATTACAAAAGTTTACGTGAATAATATACAGTACCTCAATAGGTGTGGAGCCAAACACCATCTTGAACCATCTAAAAGGATCACGAATTGTACCCAAGGTCTCCAATTTAGGCGCAGAGACTACAATTATTTCCGAAGGTACTATAGCAGAATCAAGGAGCAACCTTTGAAGTGAAGGGGCATCTTCAATGATGAGATCATGTCCAAAAAACAAATTCCCATGCTTACAAGGTGGGGCAACTTTATTTTGATACAACAGATACGAATTTCCATTCCAAAAACAAGCAGCAAGCGCTCCAGGGCAGGGCAGCTGGAGTGGATGATGTTGTGCAGTGCGGCCTCCGATAGATCAACCACCACAAGCGCAAGTTTTTTTAGCAGTGGGAGTCGAAGCATTTGTACCAGATTGTCTGCTAGATGGCACCGAGCAAAGGCGGCGGTGTGGAGAGAGGAGGAAAACTACGAGATGGACATTGGTGGTGAGGGCACAGATACATCGGTTTGTGGTATGTTACATACATAGTCATGGTAGAACTCAAGCTGCTGGAGTTTATCGAATTAACGGGATGTCAGCCAGGAAGCCACCGTGCAGGGTATGTCCACCAGGTAGCATGCCGGGATGTAGATGCGTTGAATGGAGCCCTGGTGGGAGGAGATGATGGCTCCGGGGAGTTCAGAATCATCACCGACAGATAGCTGACGACAGTCGAGATTAGGAGGCGTGGCGCGCCATAGAGTGCACCACCGAGATGCGAGGACTTGTGTGCGGCATCCATCCTTGGTGGGGAGAAGGGAGATGATCTCCCCAAGGATGCCGTCCGGGAGATCGCTGATGTGGTCCGCCGAAGATTCTACTGGTTCCCCAGGTCCAGGGGGCCGCTTCTGGCCGCACAACCGGGTCCAAGATCTACATCTGGCGGCGGTGCTGGTTGGAGCCTCATCTGTGTACATACCAATCTAAAAGAAAAATGGCATAAACATACATGTAGGACATTCAAAATCAATTTTCAAGATTTGGAAGAAAAAAGGCACAAACATATATGTAGGACATTCAAAATCAATTCCCAAGATCTGGCTACAAATTATTAGCACACAAGCTAACCCTAGTCGGATTATTAGCAAAAATCATTTGTATAGAACAAACAATTAATCACTAACTCTATATGAATAACATTCTAACAATCAATACACTACGTGCATCTAACGGATCTTAATTACTCTGATTTCCTAACTGAGAGAACATAACCA